>NC_090184.1:20930050-21186018 GCF_024679245.1 Pseudorasbora parva
TATACTGTAAAATGGTGGAGGATTGGACGCATACAGCTGAGGGGGAGGGGCCACAGCAGCAGGAATTATGCAGGAGAACCTAAAATATAACAAGAAGCAGAATTAGATCACAAAACGCTCACAAAAGCTCACAAAACAGCTTCCAAGGTAAGAATTTAATCGTCAAATCCAGACCTCTTCAACAAGTTGCCTGCTGCTGCCTCCTGCTCCGTGTTAGAGAGAATCGCTGAGCGGAGTGGAGCCACTGTGGACACGCATGTCTGCTGAGCCCTGATGCAACTGTCTTTGCCAACCCAGGACCAGCGGGAGTGCTGAGGAGCGGGGAAGGCCGGTGGAGGGCGTCCATCATAAATTGAGCAGGTCTTGATCAGGTCTGAGCCATAAAACACAGAGCGTGAGGACCGTCGTTCGTTCACGTGAAATAAACTAGCAAGACGCTCTTTCAGCTGCCTGTTTCGTTCCTCACTTGACTCCTAAACAGACAGAAAGAAAGGGTTCAGTGTTCACAACTATTTAATGGACCATATTATTTCCTTCAACACATCTTCCAAACTCACCTGTGTTGTGGCATTAGCTGAGTGTTTAGCGTTTGTTTCCGTGTCTGTGATAGCTGGAGTGACTGTGGTTGCTTTATGGAAACAGGCAGAAAGAGAGCTTGAGTTTAAATGATCTAAGACAGCAGTGGAATATCACATATTTAGGTCAGTGTTTCTCAACCAGAGGGCTGGGAACAACTAGGTGGCCTCAGCACACGTTCAAGGGGGCACAAGATGGCTTAAAATTATTTCAAATGGACAAAATAAGCTTAAAAATTAATATTCATATCAAATCATATTAATTATTGTACTGTTCCATCAACAGCTGGCATTTTTAAGAACCAGTGTTCCTAAGATCTAGAAAAATAAATACAATAAAATCATAGAAATTTTCTATAACAAATATAATTTTTGCCTAGCTACATCAAGAACATATTTAATTGGGAATCAAGTAATTGCATAAATTGCAGTTGCAAAAAAAAAGAAGAAAAGGAAAATACAGAAGTTTAGATTATACAGGATACATTTACATTTGATAAAGTCTAAAACGTTTTTCTGGTAAAATCTTACTAGAGCTTACTACATGAAAATGTTTTCTATGCGCATTTAATCAGGTTGAAATTGCAGATTTTTTTTAAATATAAAAGCTTATCTCATAAATCACAAATAACTAGAAAGGTCACACATTAATTTGGAAAGTAGAGCTCTTTAATAAATTGGATTTACATAATTGTTTTATTTTTGTTTGTCTATTTGCCATTTCTGCCTTTATTTAGCATATTGTGATAAAGTTCATTATTTTCCATAATGTAATGATAAAAATTAAACTTTCATATATTTTAGATTCATTGCACACCAACTGAAATATTTCAGGTCTTTTATTGTTTTAATACTGATGATTTCGACATACAGCTCATGAAAACCCTTACAAAATTAGCATTTCATGAAAAGGTTCTCTAAACGAGCTATTAACTTAATCATCTGAATCATGTAATTAACCCTAAACACCTGCAAAAGATTCCTGAGGCTTTTAAAAACTTCCAGCCTGGTTCATTACTCAAAACCGCAATCATGGGTAAGACTGCCGACTTGACTGCTGTCCAGAAGGCCATCGTTGCCACCCTCAAGCGAGAGGGTAAGACACAGAAAGAAATTTCTGAACGAATAGGCTGTTCCCAGAGTGCCGTATCAAGGCACCTCAGTGGGAAGTCTGTGGGAAGGAAAAAGTGTGGCAAAAAACGCTGCACAACGAGAAGAGGTGACCGGACCCTGAGGAAGATTGTGGAGAAGGACCGATTCCAGACCTTGTGGGACCTGCGGAAGCAGTGGACTGAGTCTGGAGTAGAAACATCCAGAGCCACCGTGCACAGGCTTGTGCAGGAAATGGGCTACAGGTGCCGCATTCCCCAGGTCAAGCCACTTTGGGCTACAGAGAAGCAGCACTGGACTGTTACTCAGTGGTCCAAAGTACTTTTTTCGAATGAAAGCACATTTTGCATGTCATTCGGAAATCAAGGTGCCAGAGTCTGGAGGAAGACTGGGGAGAAGGAAATGCCAAAATGCCTGAAGTCCAGTGTAAAGTACCCACAGTCAGTGATGGTCTGGGGTGCCATGTCAGCTGCTGGTGTTGGTCCACTGTGTTTTATAAAGCGTAGGGTCAATGCAGCTAGCTATCAGGAGATTTTGGAGCACTTCATGCTTCCATCTGCTGAAAAGCTTTATGGAGATGCATATTTTGTTTTTCAGCACGACCTGGCACCTGCCACAGTGCCAAAACCACTGGTAAATGGTTTACTGACCATGGTATTACTGTGCTCAATTGGCCTGCCAACTCTCTGGACCTGAACCCCATAGAGAATCTGTGGGATATTGTGAAGAGAAAGTTGAGACGCAAGACATTCTGGATGAGCTTAAGGCCGCTATCGAAGCCTCCATAACACCTCAGCAGTGCCACAGGCTGATCGCCTCCATGCCACGCCGCATTGAAGCAGTCATTTCTGCAAAAGGATTTCCGACCAAGTATTGAGTGCATAACTGAACATAATTTTTTGAAGGTTGACTTTTTTGTATTAAAAACACTTCTCTTTTATTGGTCGGATGAAATATGCAAAAATTTTTAGATTTTAGAATTTTGGGTTTTCATGAGCTGTATGCCAAAATCATCATTATTAAAACAATAAAAGACCTGAAATATTTCAGTTGGAGTGCAATGAATCTAAAATATATGAAAGTTTAATTTTTATCATTACATTATGGAAAATAATGAACTTTATCATATGCTAATTTTTTGAGAAGGACCTGTATTTAGCACAATTTGAAGAGAACAGGAGAGGAGAGAAGGGAATGGAATTAGAAAATCATTTTACTTAATTAATTAGATTAATTTTTTAATCGATTGACAGCCCTATAAATTATTTTTTAAATTATTTTAAATTATAAATAATAATATTCTATTATTTTAATATATTACCAGTCATAGTTTCTATAAATAAAAACAAACAAACATTGAAAAAAAAATTTAACTAAAAATAGGCAATGGAATAACAAATAGCAGAAATATCTTAGCCTTCATAGATGTATTGGACTGTGTTGCCAAAAAGGTTGAGAACCACTGATATAGGTGAAGGTCGAGCACTAATGAGAATAACAAGCAGCTTCAGGATGGAGCAGTGCCTCACCTTGTGGTGTGGAGGTGGCAGGGGGTGGGGTGCCTGAGGAGTTCTGGACAGGCACAGTCTGGGACACGGTAGGCATCACCATAGGTGGTCCTTGTGGCCTGAGAAGAGGCTGTCCGGGGGCTGACACAATCTGCAGGATGTTGCCTAATGCAAAAACATACATATACATGGTGACACATTAAGCCACTGAAAACAAATAAAAACAACTGGCACAAGTGACTGAACATGGCAATGAAATGAGACAGAGAGGATGAATATGGGCTGGACATTACCGAGTGTACCTTGGAGCTGCAGGGGCTGGCCGGTGGTGAGCTGCCGCAGCTGACTTGGGGACAAGGTGAACTTGTTTCCCTGGAACTGCAGGGTCACAGGGGTCTCTGGCTGGGTGATCCGGCCCTGTCCAACCAACTGAGCAACCTTCATAACATCTCCACCTTCAGTAGAGAAAAATTACTACTGTTAAATTACAGCGCAAAGCAGCTAAAAATGCATCTGAGAAAAATACATTTTTTTAGTTTGTTTTGGGTGAGCACAGAAAGAGACATGCGCCAGGGTGTGTTAAATGAAAGACACTTTCACAAACAAAATCTTAAATATAAAAACCTGAAACAAACAAACTGAAAACACTCTGACCTCTTTAGTAGAGCAAATCAAAGTGGGCGCAAATCTGTTTGTTTTCATGTAACAATAGTTACATGTGACATGGGGAGCAGTGCTCACAAGCCTGATACTCTTTATACCCACAGAAGGACAATAGCTGTGCTTTCACTGTCAGGCCACACGTAAACAGAAAAGCACAAATAAATGGAAGCAGGCATGACTGAATAAGTGTGTGTGTTCTCTTTTTCTGTGAGATAATAATAAATATGCTCATTTTGCGACCTAGCTAGTTTTTAGTCAGCTGGTGAAATGGTGGGGTCGTGTGACATTGTTCTATGGAAGTGTGTTAAGGCAGGTTTAGGGTAGCGCTGAGGGGCTACTGTCACAACAGCAGAATTGCAGCTTGATTTTTGCCTCATGGCTCAAGGTCCGAGGCTATTGGCCCTGCCTGGCATGTTTTTAGCCCTGGCTCGTACTAGCCTGACAGTGGAAAAGTGCCTAATGAAATAAATGGCTCTGAAGAAAAGCTGCACTGAAAAGATAGGGAGGCAAAACAATATTAGAAAGCTTCTCGATCATCCTTCAGCTGAACTGTATGAAAAACAAAGAGATTAGTCATTAAAATGCAGAAGGGAAACCAGAATAAAGGAAAGGGAATAAATATGTCAAAAAAAAGAAGTAAAAAACTTCTGGAGATCTGAAGGGCTCATGCTTGTTTACGAAGGGTGAGGAGAGAAACCACCGTAGGTCATCTGCTGAAGCCAAAGATTTTTACACTTCAAATCAGACTGAAAATATGCCAGCGGTGTCGATTTGTTTGAATTTTCACCATTAGTTTCTCTGGTGGAGGTCTGTATGTACTAGTTCACTTCAGCAGTGCCGTACCGTAGTCTCTGATCTTCAGTTAGGTTGTTTACTGCTGTGCTTGAGGGCATGATAATAAGGAAACATTAAAGTACAGGTGCACAAGGGAGAGAGTGAGGAGGAGAGGGCCGATCTGCTGTCGGTGATGGGAAGGCCACTTACTAGGCAAGCGTGCCTGGGCCTGGGAGCTGAGCACCAGCCTCTGGGATACCAAACTGGGCTGGAGGGGGTGGGCGGCAGGGACGTGAGGGGTCACAGCAGACATAGTGGTGACCCCTGTCACACCCATAGCCAGAGGGGTAGAGGGGGGGTTAGGGGTGGCTCCTGTTAAGAGTTGTCCTGATGAACTTTTGATTGTGGAGGCTAAGGAGGAAAACGTGGAGTTAATCTCAACGGACCAGTTAAAGCAAGTGTAATGGGGTAGAAGATAAAAAAAAATGTTATTTAGAACAAACAAATCAATGGTATATTATTTATTATATTATACAGATTTAAATAATAATAAAAAAATAATAATAATAATAATTCACAGCAACAGTCCTAAATAAAGTTGTGCACAAGTCACCATGAAAATCTAAATTTAAATACAAATTTGGAAAGATGCTACATTTATTATAAATGATTAATCTGCGAGCATTATTTGTTAAATTCCTTTGTCCTTGTAATCTTTAATCATTAACGTTATCTCTTATAGTATATGTTAGTTAAAGTGATTAATTAACAACAATATTAGTGATGTATGTAACAAATATCACATAAAAAAAACATGTTAACAGAGCTTCATAGAAACAAATAACTAACATGAGCATGATTTCTGCATAAAAAAAGCAAAAATATAATAACACTTGACAAAAACTTGCAGATTGTGAGTTACGGTTCTAAAGCCCAGAATACACCAAGTCGATGATCGGCCGTCAGGGTATGTTTCTCACTGTCAGACGCTGTCAGTTTTTTTTGGGCCGATTCAACATGTATAATCGGCACCGTCAATGTGAGAGAGAAGTCTGATTGGCAAAAGTTTTAATATGAACATGAGCGGAGTAGAATAAACAAAATTATCAGCCGGATAGAGATTCAAAACAGTAAGCAAACCCTGCTTTGTTTACGGTTTGTGTATCTGCAGCCAGCAGCGGTGGTTTCCTTTTTTTCCTTTGAATGATGAACATATGACAAATATATCTGCAGAAATAGACAGTTGTCTCATTTACATGCAGGCGCAGAAGGCGCATGTTAGTTGACAGTCAGCTGTAATTCTCTCAGTATGTTCAAATGCAGCTTTTTTGCCCCAACGTCATCAATGTGGGGCAACAACACAGTCCTTTTTCATCAGCACTAGTTCCGTGGCGTCGGTTTGATGTGTCCCTTCTCTAAGTGTGGAAAAATGCTTGTGTAAGAAGTTGGGGTCTTACCCTGTGTGGAAGTGGTTGTGGTAAGAGGTGATTTGCCCCTGGGCTGTGTGCTGAGAGCAGCAGTAACAGGGTTGGTGGTTGTGGTGGGGGCAGTAGTCACAGCTGTGGCACGAGGGGCTTGAGTGGTGCTGCTAGTCATGGGGACAAGACGTCCCTCTGGTTTAGTCCCATACTGCACCGGCAGGAACAACCTGAATTTAAAAACATCCCACAGTGAAATCAACAGCACTAACATCAGTATTAGCAATGTACTGTATATTAAAAGTTTCGTCTAATTTAAAAACCTATCATAGAAATAGGTGAAATTATTATAAAATTCAGTATGATATGAGAGTAATGGGTCTTTATGAATGGACACCTCATAGGTTTGATCTTGCATGGTCTGGGTCGTGCAGGTGGGTCACGTGCACTGTAGATCTCTTCGATCAGCTGTTTGGTCATTCTGAGTTTTGGCAGAGTCTCCTCTGCCTCATAACGGGTCAATTTGCCCTCGTTACTGATCAGGTCAAACAGTGACATATCTACAGTCTGGAAAAGAAAATGGCCTATCAGTCAACGAACATCTATCATGGACAGTCCATGTGTTTATTTCTTTTGCTTACCTTCCACTGGTCCTGCTGCAGTGCGGTGAGCAGTAATGATGGGGTATTGTACTGAAGTGGCTGACATATGTAAGAGTTGTGCACATCTCTGGGTTGGATCAGATCTGGATGGTTGCAGATCTTCTGCAGCTGCATAAGAACCTCCAGGACTCTGACAAAATGTCCTGTCTTTAGAGCCTCCTGTGCACTAGGCAGTAGAAAAACAGAGAACAATTCAAAATGGATGAACTGGAGATGAGCTGGTTACAATGGCTGCATCCAAAACCAGGAAAAAGCTGCCTTCGGGGGACCCATTTCAAGGCAGGAAGGCATCGAGCCACATCCAAATCTAATGTTTGTTTCACTTTCGGTCTCCTGAGATACCTTCATCTAATCGATTTTTCAAGGCAGCAAACAAGTATCCTTCGCTGCCTTTGATATCCCAAAATCCTGTGCTTTCCATTCAGTGACAACTTAGCTGGAAAAATAATATGGCACCCGAAAGTTGCGTTTGCTGGTCAGCTTGTGTGTAAATGTGTGTTTTTTTACCAATATTTTCCCCTTCTAATGTAATTTCTAGTGAGAAATTACTAATGTAGTAATTAAATATTTGTTAAGTTCTCACCAAAGCTCCCTCTATTTTGCTGTAGATCACTGAACTGTTATACCGCCTTAGAAGTCTGTCTGAAATCAGTTTCGTAAAGTGCCTTCATGCACAAAACGATGCCTTACAAGCCATTGTCTTATGAGGCAATGAGTCAGCTGCCTAGGTTTTCAGATGCAGCCAATGTGTTTGGCATGAGTGTGACCTGTACTGACCTGGGCTGGATGAGGATGTCTTCGTACATGCTCTTTTGCCTCTTGGACAGACGGCACTTGAGAATGTGTTCATACTTCTTGGGCATTTGCTTCTCTACATCCCTCTTGGAACGACGCAGGATAAAGGGCTGAATCATCTATAACAGAAACTGAATTATGAACCATGGTGCTGGAGCAAGGTAGTTAACCAAAGGCACAACATTCTGTGGTAAACCGTCATCAGAAACAACTCCAATCAGGACTCACCCTGTGCAGTCTGATGACCAGTTTGTGACAGTAGTCCTGGTTTTGATCGGTGCCGGGTTTGATGGGGAAGTTGAGGTATGGGTGAGTGATTCCAGGCAGGAGAAAGTGGATCATTGTCCATAATTCTTTTAGAGTGTTCTGCAGGGGTGTGTTGATTAAGAGGATCCTCTGTTGACTGTTGAGAAGATAAAGAAAAATCATATCAAAATTCTAACTTTTACAATATATTTTAATTATACAAAGCATTTTTATAGTAAATGTATAGCATGTATATAGTTAATAGTATTGGGATGCACCAATATTCAGAAGCCGATAAGCAGCTATTTTTTATATGATTGACAACTGATACATAGATGATCTTATTACTGATCTTATTATATTTCTATAAAACTAAAATCTAAATAAATAAAAAATATTAGTTTTTTTATTTTAATTTTAGTTTAAGCTTTAATAATTATGATGTGCTTTTCCCCTTTTTTATGTTTACATTTTGCTTGAATTTATATTATTTCCGTTTTAATCATTTTAGTATGTCAAACATTTTATTTCAGTCTATTTTAATAAGTTAAAATTTGTATTATTTATATTATGTTTCAACTTTTATTTCAATAAATGAAAATTCATTTTGATGGTATTGGTTATAGGTCACACACTGAATGATCTAAGTGAAGATTAACCATTGTGCATTTATTGTGCATCCATGGTAAACAGCACTTAAAAATCGACTGTGAATATTTTCTCAAATGCTTAAATCTCAAAAAGCAAGACCCGAATAGATAAGTGTTTCCTAACCTCTTTATGTTGAAGATGGTTTCCCAGTGTTTCTCAGTCATGTTCTTAATGAGCTGCACCTCGTCCAGCACCAGGTGCCTCCATCGCCTCCTTATAAAGTGAGACTGATCTTTTAGCAGAAGCTTATATGAAGTCACACACACGTGGAAGCTGTTGGGCTCACACCACCTCTGCACACATTAGGCAACAATGGGAAAGTGAGAACAGACAACAGGGGAAAAAAGGTGCCCACTTAATAATCAAGAATATAAATGACCTATCAGCTCCTTTGAAAACTATTTTGGAGAATGTTCTAATGCGAAAAATGCTCTGGCTGGATTTACAGCAATGTGGTATGCAAAAGCACATAGCTGGCTGGCTTGCTCTGGTTCATACCAATCTTTTGTTTCTGCGCTGCTTTCGGCTGCCGAGGTACAGGAGTATCTTCAGGCCAGGACACCAGCGTTTGAACTCCATTTCCCAGTTCAACAGCTTACAGGTCCTTACCACCACCAAATGCGGTCCCCATATACCTGCAACACCGACATTACACCAGTATGGGTTGCATTTTATTCTTAAATTAACAAAAAGTGACTTCTGTCACCTTTATAATTTTTTTATAATTTTTTTAAATAAAAGTGGCTGATGGTGGTACCCTGGTTGCAGGCCAAGTGAGCGAAGTAAGCCACAGTCTGTACAGTTTTGCCAAGGCCAGTTTCATCTGCCAGGATGCCATTGAGGTTTTTGCGGTACAGGTTTGCCAGCCACTCTACCCCGACCTGCTGGTACTCTCTCAGAGAGCCGTGCAACAAAGCAGGAGGAGAGGAACGACTCTGAGAAGAAAGAGATAATTGAGTCATCAGACATGCAAACACAGCAAGCCCTCTATGAATTAAAAACCTGCTCAAAATCAAATAAAACAGTCCCTGTGAGTAACAGCGTAAGGAACTCACAGTAAGAGTGGTCCTGGCACTGCCTTTGGGCAGAATCAGGTCCGTTGCTGCGGCCACCTCAGCGATATCCTTTGTGGGCTTCCCATCAGGGCCAGAAGTCATCCGCTCAGCCCCACGGTATTGATCCATACTCAGCAAAGAGTCTATCAGCACTGCATAATGTGGACAGTCCAATGGAGAATTCATGTCTGAACAGAGAAAAGCAAAAAAAAAAAAAAAACTGTCACTGCAACATCAAATCAATATACTGTTAAAAGTACTGTTTATTTTAATATTTTTTTATTTATTAATTTATGAACAACTGCTTTAGTTCTTAAGCAGCAGATGTAGACAAACCATCAGCTTCCTCTCGGTCTTCATCCTCACTCTGGCTGGTAGGCTGCGGCCACTCAAAGCCCTCAGCGTAAGCACCAGCGTACTGCTTTACCAGATCATCCAATGGCACTTCAGCTACAAGACACAGACACATAGTTTTTGCATTTTACGCATACACATGTACCCAAAACGAATAAACAAAAGAAATTAATTTAATCTCAAAATTCACTTAAGAATATTCTCATAAGAAGTGGCACACAACATTCCTGAAAATCATTTAAAAGTTACTTTTTTTGCATTAAATACATTAAAAAAAACATTGCCAAGTGTATAAATAAAATATTTATATAACTAAGCAAGAAGGCATGATTATTGACCTTAAAAAAAAGCTAAATATGAAATATGTTCATACATAGTCTGATAGATTTCTAAAATATTAATATCAAAATGTATAACCATTTAAAGACATGACAAAAAGTCTGAGATATAAAACGTACCTTCTTTTGTCAGTTCGACAAGCTCTGCTTTCTGATCAGCTGCAATCTCCGTAGCCTCCTGTTCTTCTATTGTACTTTCCTCATCCTCAACTGCAAAAGAACAACAGAGCATTCAGCAGCATGCACAAACTAGGGGTTGCATAGACTAGTCGACTTTAATGCTCTGTCATGATGCTGTAAGACTAGTCGCTGGCCTATATAGGGTGAAACAGGAGAAGCTATTTGACATTTTCAAAGTTAAAATGACAAATAGATTCATACTCTGAGAGCTCTCCACAAGACGTGTTTGATTATACCATCTGGATGCTAAAAATTTATTCTGAGAATGCGATTTTAATCGGCATGTTTTAAAGTTAATCACCGTTCTAAACTAATGCAATGCTATGTTGAAACAAACACACATAGCTTGCACATCTATGCATGTGCATAGAAATGTATTTTCAACACTGCTGTGATTTATTAATAAAAATGGCTTAGAAACGGAAAATTCTAGTATATATTGCTTAGTAACTAAAACTCACAGCTTCACTATTTAAGAGACGCTGCCAGATATAACTAATTAATTCACACGCAATCACTCAATACGCTGAATCAGCTTATTGATTCATGATTCGGATCGCCAATGTCACGTGATTTCAGCAGTTTGGCAATCCCAATCATGAATCAATACGCTGATTCATGACCGTTTTAATCCTTATTTGAGGTTTGAAATCAAACGCGGAAGAGAAGAGAATGCTGAATAAAGTCGTAGTTTTTGCTATTTTTGGACCAAAACATATTTTCGATCCTTCAAGAGATTCTAATTAACTAACTGATGTCACATATGGACTACTTTGATGATGTTTTTATTCTTATTCTGGGCATGGACAGTATAGTGTGCATACACTTGGATATACGCTCTCGGACTAAATATAAAATATCTTAAACTTTGTTCTGAAGATGAACGGAGGTCTTACAGGTGTGGAACAACATTAGGGCGAGTCATTATTGACATAAATTTCATTTTTGGGTGAACTAACCCTTTAAAAAACCTGAAGCCGTTCAACACCTGACACAGAAGAGAACAGTAAGCTAACTATGTAGAAATGCAATATGTACCCTCTACATCTGACAGCGAAGTGCTCGACTTTCTCTTGCGGGATTGGCCAGTCTCCTGCTTAAAGGGAAAAAAAGACGTTCAAAGAGTTAGCAGCAATGAGGAAGGATCTTGGAGAACCCATGGAGAAGATCTTACCCCTTTACTCTCTTTATCTGGCTTCTCTCCAGATGACTGGGTTGGTTTAGCACACTGACCTGTAGCAATACAACATCTCTTCTGAATTAATAAATGCTGACAAACAGCTAAAACAAGATATATATATATATATAATTATTTATCAATCTCACCTTTACTCACAGCCTTCTGCAGGCCGAGAACTTTTTGTTGTTTGTCATAGATCTCAAAACGCAGCTTGATTTCCACAACCTGCGGTAAGACAAAAAGAAATGACTTATTCATGTTTTTGTTACTTATTCACATTCACAAAATATAAAAGTGACAAAAGCACAACAGACTGACTAAAACAAACTGAAATCATAGAAATAAAAGCTCATTTGAAATAATAAAATACTACAATATTATATAAATAATAATCAAATAAGATGGGTATAATTAATAAGTAAATGTACCTGTTCAATATTGGACCAGAAGTAGTCAACCCCACGAGCGATGGTGCTGGCTATTTGCCGGAGTCTCATTTCCTCCTCTCTCTTCTCACGTTCCTCCATCTTCTTCTGTTCGTCGTGGTAACGTGCACATGTACGCACAAGCTACAGAGAGACGAAAGTGAAGTCAAAATCAAAGCAGAATTTTAGCCTGCTCTATAATGAATTGTCACTGTCACCATTACATGTAGCTGAATGCATGTAGGTGTTATCTATGCTAGAAGGTACAGAGCAATTGGCTCAATTAATACTGTCTGAGACATTTCTAATATCAGTGCGTGGGACTGAGTGGGAGTCTTCTCACCTTCTTGGCAGCAGCCATCTTCCAGCGTCTTTCCTGGGCAAAGTCAGCAGCCATCCACTGCATCTCCTCCAGCAAGTAGTCCCATTGGGATTTGGGCCTGCAGGCCTCCTGCAGCTTGGGTAAACGGCTAGCTGACCACTGGCCCTCTTTACGGAGCTCTGCAATGCGCTGGTGCACATGACTCTCCTACAATATAATGTGACAATTATGTCTGAAATATTATAGGAAGCATACACTACAAATTCTAACAATAATCTATTTTAGTGGATATTAGAATATACTGCACATATTAAATATTGTAATGTAATCTGAGAGATCTCACCAGCTTGGCTTGTTCTGCTTGTTTGTCTTGAAAGCTTTCCTGTGAGTTCTGCCCGACCGGATTCTGACCCAGCCCAGACATTTTGAGCCCGGCGGTGCCATTTGTGGTAGCGAGTTTGGACTGGGCAGCAGAGGAGAGGCTGGGGCCAGTACTTGGGGTGCGAACCGGGGCAGACAGGTGTGGGGAGGGTAGAGAGGACGGGGATGTGAGAGGAGCAGGAGACATAACCGGGTTGGACAGGGAGTTGGACATCAAACGTTGGGAAGGCTGGGAGGAATCTGATCCAGGACGAACAAGTGTCACAGTCTGAAAAAAGAGAAAAGATGAAGTGAAACAAAATCTACTGTTGTATTAGAGCTGTGCGATTTATTGTTAATGGTTTTGCTGACAATAAAAAAAAAAAAATGCAAATACTGTGAAGATTTTAAAGTTTCCAAAAGTGTATTTAGTGCAATTAAGATTTTTTGTGTGTGTGTGGAAAAAGCTAGAGCCAAATCACAAACGTGCACATCTTAACAAACCTTTATTACTATTACAGCGAGCAGAACAAGAACAACACAGAAGACATGCTTTTCAGTGTGGTTAGTGAGGTTTTTGTTTCACCATTTTTTTGCATACTCACTGCCTGTCCAGGCTGCATGACGGACTGCTGCATCTGCTGTTGCATCTGGAGGTGGAGCCCTGACTGCATCTGCTGAAGCTGTGCCTGCAGCTGAGCATGTGGGTTAACTGGAGCCAGCAAGGCCCCAGTACCCTGCACACCCTGCACCTTGACCTGGAGCTGACCTCCAGTCATCGGAGCCTGCTGGTCTACCAACATGGCCTGACCCTGGGACAGGGAGAGAGGCAGACCCGCCATGGGGATTCCACCCTGGGGTAGGCGGCCTGGAAGCTGTGGGGGTGGCGTGTGAAGGCTGGCGGCGTTCTGGACCGGGGGACCTTTGGATGGGTCATACTGCTGCTGGTTCTGCTTCTGCCCACCAATCTGGACTGTTTGTGGGGTTGGGGGCATGCCTCCTGTTGCAGGGGGCAATATGAAGGAAACAGAGTAGAGAGGATAGAAAGATAGAGGGATATGGGGAGCAAGGAAGAATTCCAAAGAAAGGAGAAAATTAAGAATTGGAAACAATATATTGTCTTTAATGTTTACCTGAAATGCACACATTTTGAATTTTAGATAAAGTGAAAGAACATGTCTGAGTCATATTTCACTCCCCCATAAGAAATACTACTTTGCTTAAATATACAAAGAATAGTATTTGTATTTACATTATTATTGAAAATTAAGAATATTACAACTCCATTTCTCATTACCTTAAAATTACATATTTAAATTATATTATATTTATGTGACATTTAATTATTATTTATCTAATGACTTTTTGACGTAAAAATGTTAAACAGCCTGTAATATGTATATTTTGTTGTTGTTATATTTAAGTTTATTGCCATATCAGCACCACCAGCTATTACATGGTAGACACAAATTAAACATTTATCAACATAATATCATAAATGCATAAATTATTTTATCAAATTTTACTTAGACAAAAAAGATAGGATTAAGTTAACGTACAAAATTATGAACATTTTATAAAAGATTCTTTAAATGTTTTTCTGGATCCATAAAAAATATTTAAAAGTTTGTCCTGGTAAAAAGTGCTGTCTCATAACATTAAAAAAATTATTATATTGATTTAAAAAAATAAAAATAAAACTAAAATAAAACAAAAACCATTATAGATGTCTAAATCAATCACTCAAAGTACAAAAGTACAATAAGATGCCTAGTTGTCATGAAAATAATGACAATTCTTAAAAGCTTTATGGTTCCAAAAATCTATTTTAAATGTGGAGTGATATAGAACTCAAACATTTTTTCTGTTTATGTTTCAACCAAACTTTTGATTTTATGGGTATGATGTTATGAGTTACCAGCAATGTGTTACACAATGCTGAAGAAAAGGGATCATTATTGAAAATACAGTTCATGTCACAATGACTACATAACAAAAATTAAGGAAGATTTACATGTTCTAATAATGGAAAATTAGAACTCGTAAATGTGAAAATTAAAATATATAATTCAGTACTTAAGAAAACTTCTATGAAGAACAAAACTAACCATGCATTACCACTGAACTATTTAAAAGTGGAAAAGTCTAGATATAAAAAGAAACCACAACAAAAGTCAAGGAAACAAAAGAAAACAGAAATAAAAAGAAAAAAAAAATAGGATAGAAACTCAAAAGAACAAAAAGGACAGAAAGGACACGACAGAAGCACTGGCACATTTCATGAACATGCATGAAGCAGGTAATGTCTGAAACATCTGCATTAATACACGTGCTAAACAACAGCAAAGCAGAGGGTATAGCAGAGGAATGACAAGGGAAGTTTAGCACAGAAGAAGGTAAAGCCCAGCTGTAAACACAAAGTATCTCCCTCTTTTAGCATTTCATCATGAGCAAAACTACGGCAAATGTTCAATTCCGAAGCTTTCTGAGGTTAATTTGCTTGTTTATAAGAGATATCCTGAGCAGGTTCCTCATCATCAGGTCATGAAGGAATGTTATGAAAACCGAAGATGAGGGTGGGAACTGAAAATATAATGACAATAAAACAAGGAAAAATGAAAATAACTTGCTAGATGAAGGGAACCAAGATTGAAAATGCATTGAGATTCCAATTTGACAATGCAGTGAGTTTAGGGAAGTGAAGGAGGACCTTTGGGAGGATCAGGAGAGGAGATGTCAACTATAAAAACCGCAGAACTAATTGGAAAACAAACACGGTGTGAAAAAGGACATCCCAGTAGAGAAGACAGTTTGGGGCTCATCAACTGATGAACCATGGATGGAATCAGAGATGCCATTATGGCGAAGAAGAACGTAAACAGATGAGGTGAATGGCTCAAGGAACTAATGAGCAAATCATAAATGAAAAAAAGTGATGTCTTCCAAATTGATCTTCAGCTGCATCTTCTGTTCAGCTGTCCCTTTGATGGTTAGAGAAAGATTTTGAGATGAGGACTGAGACTGAACTGAGTCCCAACAAGTGGATTTCAACTGGTAGATGATGCTTGGAAAAAATGTGGGATCAACTTTGGGAACTCTGGAATGAACCCTGACCTCCAGCAGCATTGAATAACGGACACAAGAGCGGACCTGGCCCGAGATGCAGCGGCGCTCCTACCTTGCGCTGTCGGCATAAGCTGCTGGAGGGGAACGCCGGGAGATCCTAAAGCAGTTACAGCGGGGTGTTGGAATATCATCCCATGACGACCCACTTCCATCCGGGACCTCTTAGCTTGATCTGGGATGCAAAACACACAATACCCTCAAAACGCAAAAACCTCCCTCCCAAGAACAGGAAACAGGAAAACTAAAAGAAGTGTTAAAACAAAAACAAAAAAAACAACACTTGGCACATGGCAATGATGTCTGCACACCAGCAGGTAGCTGTTGGGAAGCTCCGCTCCCTGTTTTCTGGATTACAGGCTTTAAACACAGAGCTGGGAAAAGATGCTGGAATACTGAGTAAGCAGAAGCGAATTGGAAGGGGAGAAAAAGAAACTAAGAACAGCAAACGAAAAAGGTAGAAAACAAAAAGGGTTATAAAGAACCAAAAGAAAACAAAAGAAAACTGGCCTCCACCTTTGCCCTGCGTCAACGTCGCCCTACCTGCTTGTGCCTGCTGGCGTTTGAAAGCCTCCATGTCCACAGGGTTAGAGATGCTGCCACCTGCCACCCCGACATGGGTCTGTGAGATGGAAAAACAGACCAAAGTGAGTCTCATTCACATGGAGCAGAAACAGTTCTGTTGACCTTAAATAAATCTTGCCTGGTTGTGTCTAATGTCACAATTCTCTCAAACCCCATAATAAAAGCCCTGTCATACTGAGGGTTAAAAATATTTTAAATGTTCTGAATGAATCCTCCCTTCACATTCCCAGTAAGGAAGCCTCCATCACCTGGAACTGCTGCTGAGCAGAGAACGCTGCAGACACGTTGGGTGGGAGTTGTGTAGCTATAGCAACAGGAGTCACCGTCTGTCCATCCTTTCCAGTCACTACTTTCACCTGAAAGGTTGTCATAGAAACAGATGGAAGTTACAAAGCCACAGAAAATACATCTTGATGTCTGCCAAAGAAATAGAGACCCAGTTCTCTACAAAGAAAAGTTGTTTCATGGGTCAAAGACATGATGATAATATTTTTTATCATCTGGATCTATTAATTTATTAAAAATACATCAATGTATTTATTTTGATATTATTAGGGGACAGAGAAGCTGTCTTGATATGATAAATTAAAAGAGAACTCACCCTTTAAGAAATACAATTTATACAAATATTCTGTTTTTCATAGGGAAAAAAGGAGAATATTTAAAACTCTGCATCACTGTATATTAATATTTGAGGGAAAAAAGGTCTACCAAATCATGTAAAGTGGTGTGACCAACAAAATCATTTAGTGTAATCAACATGCAGGAAAAAAAAAGTAATTTAAGCCACAATAAGCCTCTTAAACAGCACTAGGTAACTTTTCAACCTTCATAATATATTTTCAAGACTCTTTTGATGATACATCGACTTACAATAGGTTGAATGAAACGTCTGCCATAGCCTGATGGGGTCTGTATTGTTTTTAACCATACTTTTAAACTTCGGGTTTCAGGTAGTAACCCGAGAACAAAAAGAACTACAAAATTCGACTGCTTTACGTCATATACGTCACTTCCACCAACACCCACATTTCCTTAAATTTGGACGTGCGAGCCCAACTTTGTTCGTCGGATAATATAGTCATGTCCGAAGCAGCAGAGACAAATAAGAAAGAAAAGGTTTTGTTGGAGGAAAGCAATAAGAGGAAACGAAAAAAGTGATCGGATTAAAGACAGGACGAGGATCAACATTGGACCAGCATTTGCTCGTTGGCGTGAGCTGAAGGAGGCGTGCCCGACCGATGCTGTCATGCTTGTTATGGTGATTACCTACCACTCAAACATTGAACTGAAGTATCATATAGATTCTGTAAAACGCTAACCAATAGACTACTATAATGACGCTGGCTTGTAAATGTGAGCATCGTGATTATTTGCCGTTTGAAAAAAATAAAACCCATGAAATTATATTCATATGACATGCTGAAACATGCCACTGACTGTAACGTTACCTGGGATGAAGACATTTCACACGCGCCGCCAGAAGAACACCTGCATGTGAACTCCTCCTGCAGTGCTCAGGGTAACTGTTAGTGCTGCACCAACCCGCGGGGCCGCTTTTATTAAGTTATTTGGCCAGCCCCGTACCACTGTATATATTTTTACAACCTGCCCCGCACCCACGACCATTAAATAGACATACGGTCTCCGCGGGTTATGAGACGACCCGCGCATCACTAGTTCAGGGCTATCAGGGTTGTCATGTCAACAAATGCACGCGCGATGGCATCCCCTGTTTTAGGATGGCAGCTTAAGACAGTAGTTGAGGACATTATTTTTTTCCCAACTGTAGGGGGACCCCGAGAGCAAAAGTTACCCAGTGCTGCTTTAAAATATCAGAAATTTGATCTTGTTGTGATGGTGAAAAGGCTATAAAATATGTTATCAAACAATATCAATGGCTTATTGTGAGCAGTTATCACTGAGCCTTACACAAAGAAAAATGCATTTGAAAACAGAATTTAGGTAAGAGCCCAATGCATTCTTTTACCTCATCATTAATGACCTCAGACTGCTCTTCCTCATCCTCTTCATCTTCAAGGTCAAGATCGTTTTGCCTCAGGTAGGTGAAGAGAGGCACACAAGGCTTTTTCTTGAAGGCAAGGTAGTCCATCATGTTCCCTTGCAGATGCTGCAGGAAAAATAGCTCAATCAGGTACTCTTTAAACACCTCCTTCAGACTGTCCATTTTCTTCCCATGATGCTCCAGACACTGCTTCCTCAACTGTGCCACTTCGGGGTTTGAGGGCGCAATCTCTTCCAGCTTCTTCAGCTGCATCTTCTTCATGCTGGTGGGGGTCATGGACTGGTTGGCGAGGCCCTGGGGAGGGTTGCTCCTGGATGGGCTGGAGGGAGGGATGGCAGACGGGACCCCAAAAGAGGCCCCCGCAGGAGCTGCCACAACGCCTTGTGCAGTCTTCTCAAAAATCATGGGTCGTGCTAACTGGCCTTGGATGATGCTACTGATCTGAGGAGGCAGATTGGACGTGGTGATATGCCCAGGGCTGCCCAACGTCGGGAGAGCAGACCCTGTCGCAACTGGGCTCTGTGGGCCCAAATGGTGTATGGTGCCTCCGGTTTGAGAGTGTGGCTGGGACAGTCGTCTTTCTCTGACGGCCCCCGGCGTCCCAGGTGAGGTCAGCTGAACAGCACCTGTTGCGGTCGGAGCCAGCTGAGCCAATCCTGCTCCATCTTGGTACACAAAATGACCACTTCCGGGTGGGCTGCCCAAGCTGATCTGCCTAACCATAATACCTGCCTCCACAAACCGCGTTGGGCTTTGACCACACACTCCCAGAGCTGACCCAGGAGCGTTCGGCCTGGGCACAGTCTGTATGGGGACCGGACTGTGCTGGGTGGGACTTTGAGGCTGTATGGTCTGGGGCAAGGGTGACGTCACCTGGATGTAAGACGAAGACCCAGGCTCAAACCTCCACTGCTGGGGCTGATGCTGAAAGCCAGGGGACGATGGGCTCTGGAGAGGAAGGGAGGCGAGTGTGATCTGCTGATTCCCTGGAACCATTGGTCCCACATTCTGTAAAGTGATGTTCATGTTCTGGCCTGTGACCGGACTACGGCTCATGATGATTTGGTAATTGGGAGACTGTGGTGCAGACGGACTCGCAGATGGTGCAAAAGATGTCACCGGAGACTGGGGGTGATTGGCATTTGCTGACTGTTGCTGGGTAACCGGCATGGACTGCTGCTGCTGCTGTTGTTCTTCTGCCTCAGATCCAGTGAAGGACTTTGATCTCTGAAGGTTCCTCTGCACATTTGGTGGGCCTCCTCCATGGTGCATTTCGTGCCACCTTTACTGTATTAAAAGACACTCTGTTGGGAGACAACAGTGCAATGTTTCTATCATGCATATGTTTGGGCAAAGAAATAGAAATTAATTAATACTGAACCTCAAAGGAAACTGTCATTAATAATTTGTAGTGACAAACAGACCAGTCCAAATAAAGTGACAATTCGTTCAAAAATTTAATTCTGTCAACATTTACTTGCCTTTATATCATTTCAAACTTCTATTTTAAACATGAATACCATTATAAGATATTTTTAATGAAACCAAAAGTTATCAGTTATGGGAAACATATGCTTCAATGTTTTTACTTGACACACAAGAACCAATGTGCTCTATGTGATGTGCAATGATCAATGTTTATTTAAACATGAATAAAAGCCTACATTAAATCTGCATTGTATAAAGCCATCATGATGTCTTATCAGTAGACTTAAATTAAACCGCTTGAATTATATGGATTACTTTTATGATGTCTTAATTTAATGCATGAAACTTTAAGTGGAACGGATTTTCAATGGAGGGACAGAAATATCACAGATTTCATTAAAAATATCCATTTCAAAAACGAACAAAAGCAGGTTTTAGAATGATATGGTGAGTAATGACAATTTTTTATTTTAGGTGAACTATCCCTCTGTATAACAATTAGTCATTCAAATATATTCATCATTATATAATATGATAAAGTGTTATAAATCAAAATGTTACCACCTCCTTATGTGAATTACTGCATCTACCTATGGATGACAAACCTTGCAGAAATTAAAAATAATTAATTAATTAATTAATAAGTGAATAAATATACGCATATGTAAATTAATAAACAGATAAATATATAAATAAATGTGATAATAGGAAAATAAATAACAGAATAAATTACTTGATAAAATATATATGATACATTTTTAATCAAATAAAATGTTGTATTATCTTAATTTATTATTTTCTGCTTTTATAAAAAAAATACTTTAAAATTGTATTTATTTGTTAATTCATTTTAATATTCATTTTTATATTTATGTTTACAATTATTTTTGAATTTATTTATGCGTTCATTTATTTTTTACATTTATTCACATATGTATTTATTTTTAAATAATTTTTTACACCACTGTCTATGGAGCTCACACACACAGAATCGCCAGACCAGCTGAGGAGATCAGTAAATATGATCCGGATAGTTCTTTCACAGACACCCAACAACTTGAAAAATGTTTCCAGCAGTTTGACCCATTGAGAGATAAGTTTCAGTGATACTCATAACTAGTGCTATCTGACACAGCTCTTGCATGTGTATACTATGGCGGACCTTCACAAACAGCTAACGTTAGAGAGTTGCCCTACTTAACGAATGAAGTTGAAAACAATGCATCAAATTGCTGTTGTTAAAATTAGATGTGCTTATCAATGTTTTAGGAGGGTTATATTCCGATATGAATGCGAAAATGTACAGACTGAAATGTTACCGCAATAATTGATAGACACTCAGATATGACATCCCAGATATGTGACAAATCCCAGCACATTCAAAATCTGTGCGAGTAAATAAATGTTAAAATTAATTAACAAATAAATAAAAGTGACATTTTTTATTTTTTTTAATAAAAGCAGAAAATAATAAATTAAGATAATATCTTTTTTTATTTGATTAAAAATGAAAATATTTATTTTATCATGTCATTTATTCTGTTATTTATTTTCCTAATATCACATTTATTTGTCTATTTATTAATTTACACGTGTATATTTATTTATTTATTCATCCATTCATTTATTTATTTTTAATTTATGCAGGGTTGTTCCTCCATATCTACCAACCACTTTGTCAATGGTAAAACAAACTATTTCTGCTTTGAGTAAACATTTTGTTCAATTCTCTGTAATAGTGTGTGTATACTTTACAAGTATCAGCTTTGGAAAACCCATATTAGTCAACTACTAATCTACTAAAGTTTTCATCAGAAACCACAATATACCTAAAGATCCATCATTACAAAATGCAAAAAAAATTTAAATTTATAAATGTTTATGGTACATCGTTTTTTACCCTTTAAGCAACTATCATACAGTACAATTAGGTAAAGCAATATATACAATACAGATCTCAACTGCATTATGAATAATTCATTACAAAGTTGGATGCATTATGTATCTAACTACAAAAAATATCATATGCACCCAATCTATTCATATACAGTATACTTCTGTAAAACAATACAAATTATCGCCCAGTTAAAACCTGCTAAATCTGGCTATGACACAAATGAGACTGAATCAAATGCTCAGTGGCCTAAACATATTTTGTCAAATATATCACTTTTGGCAAAACCTTAAACAAGTTCAGAGAGTTAGACGGTAACATGTAACCATTTGCAATTCTCATGATTTATTTTTTGCAAAACTCTAAACACTTACTTGAAACACATTTCACACTGTTGGAAAATGGTAAAAAAAACAGAAAAAAAACCCAGTTGACTTAAAGTGTTCACTCTCATTGTGATCAAACCAACTGAACAACATAAGCCAGTTCAGAATGCACGAGTACACTGAATGTTGACACAAACAAGGAATAGAAACAATTTGAGAGGGATAGGAGGAAGAGTTTGTGTAAGAGGTGGAGGACAAGGATAAAAAGGGTTGATAAAGAGCAAGGTGTGGACAGTGTTGTAAAGGCTGGATCCAGCATCCAGTAGAACAATTCTATAACATTATGGTTTTAAAATTGTGTATTGTGAAAATCCTTATACCAATAAAATTGACTATCCTGTATACTGTATCGATCAGCTAGAATCAGCACATCCACACCACTACATACATACCACAAAAAATCACCATGGTAACCACAGTTTCCGCTATAAAAGAGTCCATTGTTTTACAATATATTTACAGTATTAAAGCTAGTCAAAATCCACTAAATAAAAAGAGAAATGAAACAAAATGAGAGAGAGAAAACTGACAGTTTCTTAATATGTATGAATCATATTCTGTATTAACGTTTTATGTATTTTTTCAATAATAACTATGGTATTTACGGGGAGACAGAATTGCCACGATGCATTTTAGCCAGGAATAAGACCCACTATGGGGTTGACAACACTGTGTTTACTAGTAAAGCCCTCTCTGCTGCTCTTAGGCTGACTGACAAAGTCATCCACAACCTGCTACAGCTAACAAACCCACACTGCCCTCGTATATCAACAAATAGCTATTCTTATCCTGTGAGAGCGCGTGCAACATACCCTTGTGTATTCGTTTGGTGTGTGTAGTGGTGTGGTTTATGTGAGTATTCAGAGCAGAACATGTTTGAGTTTCCGCTCGCGGAGCATTAGCTCGCCTGCTAAACACAAACATCAACACGCGTCACTTACTGTAAAATCACCGCCCCGCGCTCCAACCATCCACTGTAAACTGTGCCCTCAGAGTCTAAGAGACAAAAACCCCCGTGGGTTTCCACTCTCACGAATACAACGCTCAATAAAACTGTTATACGCGTATGACAGATGCTTCTGAGGGAAACATGGCGACAGACTCTGATATTTTTTTTCTTTCTTCTCTGAATACCCGGAAACACTCGACTGAGAGCGTGACGTTTCGTTGACTGACGGGTCGTTGTCAAATCAAATCACAAAGAAAGAGCTACGTACCCGTGAGGGCGGGACTACCTAAGGTTTTGCTTCCCTTCGTTACTCACTTGCATGGATGAGATAAAATGAGTATTTATTATGTAGAAGAATCATATATATATACTCAGTCAGGGCAATATAGTGTGTAAGAAAGCGTTTTTCCGCATAATGTATATACCTGAAACACTGACTACGAAAAAAAGTTTTAATAAATGTGTAAAGACTTTTATATTTTGAAATGAATCAACACGCAGAGAATAATATAAAAGTGAAATTTATTCGATTACACACCCATACCAAATGCATTCTGCACTTATTTTTGGCTTCTGCAAATGGACATACAAAGACAAAACACATCATAAATACTGAACATATACAAAATAGTTAATTGTCCACAATTCAACATAACTATTGTTTCATGTGCATTCATCACAATCATTCTACCACACAGTTTGGACTAAATGCCTTAAAACACCATTAGAGTTATTGCCATTGGAAAATGCAAAAATAGTGCAAGTAACAAACAAACATGATCTCAATATGCTAGAAATAACCGATTGTAAGTCACAGATTTGTTTCGAGTGTCCAGTGAAATTAAACCAGTTAGGTTTTTTAAGGCACTACCAAATCACAGACAAAGTCATTACAGCTAAATGTGCAAAAGTCATTTACTTGCAACAAACTCTAAGCAAACTGATATCTTAAAATGTCACTTTCAGACTGACAATTAAAACAGATACATATAAAATGCTACACACAAGCTATTGACTATTGTCTTACTGCATTTTCTTTGATTTTCAGGAGTTAATTAAACTGAAATGAGCCCTTACATTGAAGGCTTGCCTCCTCTGCAGTGGTTCTTATCAGGAATCCAGAAGGCAAAATGGTTTGTAAAGTGCTTTGCTATTTTACATATACATGAATAACAGTTTGATAGTTAATCTAATACAATTCTCAAGTATTTCTCCCACCTTCATATGACAACATATGAAACTGACCGTCTTTATCAGTAGGTCTGCAAAGGTTTGCCACTAATTTTGGTCAATTGCCACATTAGAGCTGTTCATCTGTAGCCGACTACTACACACCCAACCACCGACTGCTATTTCAACAAATGTTCGGTGGTCACAGAGGTTTCAAATGATTACAAATTCCCTTCAGCAGATAACTATCATTTCCTCAGAATCATGCAAAAACATGCAGGATAATTCCATCAACACAGGATTATTCCATGTAACTTTACAAGACTAAAATTAAAGGCATGTTTTGGTGCTGAATGAGAAGCATCCAAGCTGTTGCTCATTCAGTTCTCAACATCGTCTTTAATGTCATAGTGCTAAGATCAAAGTCATCACTTGAAGTGCCATCATGCATTGGTGTTGATTTAGAAGTCGAAAGGTTTACACATGACATCTATTACACCCATTGACTCTTTTTTTCACTAAGTATTCTTTAAAGTGAACAAAATAGATACATATATACATATATCAATAGAGATTTAATCTCTGTCGATTATGAAAAAGTATTTCTCACCTTTTTTTTTTGGCTTTGGAAACCAAGTATCACATTTAAAATGAGCAGGTGAGTTTTTCCCTTTCACAAAATTTAAAATGGCAACTGAGATAAAATAAGATGAAGATGCTGATCACACACATCCTTTAGGCTGGAGGGAGGAGAGTCGCCGCTCAATACACTGTTTACCTACAGAAATGGCAAACAAATGGACATCAGAGATGACAAAAAGTCTCTTTAAGGCAAGACAATTCACTTGGCGGCCATCTTTGAAACGCCTCTTGTGTAGCTATTTCAGTCATGCAAGTGCAGCTCCTATCTCTTTGAATGGGGAAACATTAAATTCTCCAAAACTGTTCACCAAGCTTATGATTAAATTTCATATTTGAAAGCACAATGAAATCTGACAACTGTCTGAAAGTTTGTTTCTAAACTCTCAAATCATGGACCAAAAAAAAAGGTAAATGGACTGCATTTATATAGCGCTTTTATCCAAAGCGCTTTACATTTTGCCTCACATTCACCCATTCATACACCGACGGCGATGTCAGCCATGTAAGGCGCCATCCAGCTCGGCGGGAGCAGCTGGGGTTAGGTGTCTTGCTCATGGACACTTCGACACTTGGCCAGGTGGAACCGGGGATTGAACCACCAACCTTCTGGTTTGTAGACAACCTACATGAACCACTGAGCCACTTTTGGCAAAATCCCTTTGCATTTAGAAGGCGGGACTTATTCTGCCATTTTGCGCATTGCGCAGTCTTTGTATATAAAGTCTTTGGATGAGATGAATACTGAGCAATCTATATATATAACTAGTATGTTTGTACTATTGTTAAAAGTTTGAGTTAGTTAAAAAAAAAGGCTCCATTTATTTAATGAAAAATAAATATTATTACAGAACTGTTTTTTATTTTGCCATGCTATAAAATGTAATTTATATGTGATGGAAAACGTGAATTTTCAACATCATTCCTCCAGTCTTCAGTGTCACACGATCCTTCCGAAATCATTAAAATATGCTAATTTGTTGAATATTTCATATTTTTGTGGAAACCATTATATTATTTTCATATTTGAAATAGAAACCTTTGTAACATTATGAATGTCTGTACCTTAGGTGTTTAGTAGGTGTGTCATACTCACATTTGTTGATATTGTTTATACCTTAGGTGTTTAGTAGGTGTGTCATACTCACATTTGTTGATATTGTTTATGTCTGCAGTCTCTGTAATAATTAAAGACAGGCCCTCCATCAGCAGTAAAGCCTTATGGTATCGCTCTACAGAGGTTTCTCCATGATGAAACATCTCGTCCAGCGCTGCCGTCTGCACCTGATCATAAGAGAGCAGCGCAATTCATACTCTGTATTACAGATTAGATACAGAGATGTTTCTCCTCTTATTGTAAGACACCAGACATTGAGAGTGTTCATACCATCTGAACAGTGTGTGTGTAGATGAGTCTCTCAGCAGTAATGTTGCTCATGCGGTCCATCAGTCTTTGCTTGCTGCTGAAGAACAGCTGGAGTTTCTCAGTGAGAGAACGGCAGGAGTTCACACACCCCTTATACATCTCATTAAGCTTACGTATTACTGCAAGAGCAACACACACACAAACGCAACAGTAAAGACCAACATACAAACAGTAAAAACATTTAGAATGGTACAAATCTTAAAAATGAATCAATTTCCACAAAGTGTTGATAATGATATAAAAAAAAATGCAGGTTACACTTTAATTCAATTATACAAATACATACAGAGTAATATTAATTAACATGTACTTACTATATAATTAGAATTAGTTGCTTATACCTATGTATAATTTACTATTATAAATATGGTAAGTATATGTAAAATGTTTAACAGGGACATTAAAAATAAATTATTACCGCAATGTTTTTCTTGAACACCAAATCAGCATATTAGAATTCACTTTTGTGTGTAACGGTGTATATAAATCCATATAAAATGTCTTTGTTTAATAAACAAAATACATTTAAAAGATACATTTTAATTTGTGTTGGGAAAAAATTGTGATTTATTGCATCCAAAATAAACACACACATATTATGTAAAATGTGTTTACATAACATATGTGTGTGTACCATGTATAATTATTATGTATATATATAAATACACACACAATACATATATAAAATACACACACACACACACACACACACACACACACACACACACACACACACACACACACACACACACACACACACACACACACACACACACACACACACTTCAGAAACTCAGAACACTTATTTCATATTTAATTTTGACTTTACAGGGACTTTAAATATTTACACGCATGTGTGTGTATTTATATATACATAATAATTATACACAGGACACACACATATATTATGTAAACACAAACTTTTATTTTTGATGCGATTAATCATGATTCAATTTTCCCCAGCACTAATTTTAATTAAATAATTATTAATCTTGTTTTCACAATTGATTATGTCTGTGATGATATGCCTATATCGTGGAGTAAGTTGTCACAAATAAAATTTTATTTCAGTAGTCAATTTAAAACATCTATAAACCATCTTTTTCAAATCACAAAACAATTCATGTAACCGTTCCAATGTAAAAGGTAACATACACAATTATCAAACCATTATTTTATCAAACAGAAATCATAATTAATAAATGGAATAAATTAAATGTATAAAACAGATGCCGAATTTTCCCCGTGATATATGGTTGCATAATTTAGAAATATTTTGGTCCCACTTTATATTAAATACTATGTACCAAAATGAATCATTTGTTACAGTGCACTTATGTACTTTTATAAAAAATGTAATTAAACAGCTGTAATTCAATTCCATAATTACATCTATAATTACACTGTTGACTCATCCTTTACTCCTAAACCCACACTTAAACTTAACCATACTAGTAGTTAAGAACACAATACAAAGTGGGACAGTTTTTTATTTTTATTTTTAATTTTGCATTAAAATAGTTGGTGATTACACTTGAAGTATGTGCCTTACTTTGTTTAACAGATCCTGATGGGTAAAGTTTGCCTTCTTTGATCCCGGCCATCGCTGTGTGTAGCGCTGAGGACAGCAGCTCAGCACACTTCATATAGAGGACCAGCTGCTCTGCAGAGCTACATACAAATGTGCACATCACTTACAGTGTACGTGTCGTAATATCATACACAAGATACATAAAATACGTGTATCTTTATGCATGATTAAGTATTATCTCACCTCCACTCATGGCTCAGAAGACTGATCTGGTCAGCCACCATGCTCTGCTCTAAGAATGAAGCATCAAGTGGCATGTTCCTCTCAGCCCCACAGTCCTTTGCTCGCGCGACCTCTGTAATGCAGTGGGAAAAGGCTAGAATGAAGCGCAGTCGGCTCAGCAAGTCTGTATGCCCCTCCTGTAGAGAAGAAGAGCATGGCATTTTCAATCAACAACATTTTTTTGATGGAGAATATTTTTGTTTTTGAATATTTAATTTTTTATTTTTTTTGTGAGGATATATATTACAGAATTTCTATTAATCAAAATATCCTGAAAAATGTATCAGAATGATATCTGAAGGATCATGTGACACTGGAGTAATGATGCTGAAAACCCAGCTTTATCATCAGGAATAATTACATGTGAAATAAACAGTGCTTTTCAGGTAGGTCCAAAAATAGTTTTCAGCTACAGAAATATATATTCTTCATTGTATAAATTAAATATACAGTTTTGGAAAAAATTAAGCGACTCATTTTTTCCAGAGCTGTATATTAATCCTTAATGAAGTTTAGTCAAGTAGTGAGCGATTTTCTTGTCTTTTGTTGTCTGATAATAAACATTAAAACAGACAGCTGTGTCACTTTAAGAGTTGCACGGATCCAATATACTGGTACACACGGGTTCACTGTTTAAAATTACCAGCTGACTGTACATTATGTTTCATACATAAGGTATAGCTCAATTATTTTACCTCCATAAGCGTTTCCTCTGGTAGTTCAGGTGGCACAAATGCCACACCCTCACTGAGGTTTGTTGCCATGGCATCCATGTAACCATAGCGTAGGCTGTCAGGTGATCCGTAGGCCTCTTGCAAATGACCGTAGGTCCAGCCAGGGCTTGTTGGGCTGGGAGTGCACACTTCAACAGCAGATGAATTGAAAATGCATTGTGAGTCTAACAGATACAATAACATGCAAAAACAATACTTGTGTTTCAGTCTCATTAAGTAAAATAATGGAAGTGTCACCTGAGATGCGTCTAGGTCGAGCAGTGTGAGGAGGTGTGTGTCCAAATTCAGGAGAGCCCAGCATGAACACAACTCCAGCAGGACTGCCTGAGCCCTGCTCTATGCCATCATTGCCACAAGAGGGTGCTACAGAGATCAGCACAAAATGCCATTTTAAACAGCAGATACGCTGACAAGTGCCTGATGGGATGTTTTTAAAATATTATCTTTGACTACAGATATAAAGAAAACATCTTTAAAAAAAAGAAAAGAAAAAAAAGATTATTGCCGCTAGTTATAAATTTTACAAATACAAGACTACACATGGTTACGGTGCTTTTAAGTAGCAAGCTGCAACTACTCAACTATCCAATCAATTCCCGAGTCCTGCCCCATGTTTATTTCTTGTTTGAACTGTTTAACTAGTGATAATAAGGATAAAAAGACTTTAACAACTTCTGTTTCATGCCAACTTTAAAGCTTGTCTTGTGTTGAGTGGTTAGCATCACTGAGTTCATACCTGTTGTGTCCATGGGTTTTTCTGAATTTAAGCTCTCACAGCTGCCCCTGTCAAGTTGATGTCCGAACACAGCCTTCAGCAGCTTATCTGAGAGACGGCCAGTACTTAATGACCTACAACACAAATGACCCATAAACACAGCTCTAGGGAGCAAACTCATATTCCAGCAAATCACATCACTGCAGAGATTCCAGTGCCAATTATGAAATATATCTTATCATGACTAATGCGTCACAAGCTTTCTTCCACCTGAACTAATGCCTAATTGACTAATACCTTTTGACTGAGTCCCTTCTTTCTGCTGGCCTGAGAAGCGGCACACGGGGCCCTGTAGCCGGGTACTGTGCCAGATCTTTTAGGTCAGTCATGGTCTTGGTTCGGGCAGGCAGCCCTCGCTGAACCAGCGCTGTACTTGGAGTTTGACCAGAGATGGGCCGCCGATACAAATCCCACTGAAATGAAAAGTAGTAGCATATATATATATATATATCTGTATCTGTATATCTTTATATCTTTCTTTATACCTGACAATATAATTGAAAAGCCATAATTTTTTTGTATTTAATAGGGTAAAAAAGTGAACTAAAAAACAATTTTCACATAAACCCATTATACTGAATATCACATTTAGCTGTACCTTTAATATAGTGCTTTATTTTCTAGCGTATAGTAATGAGGTCTGTCAATATCAGCTCAATGTTTATTTTGCGCATCAATTTTCACAAGTAATAAAATTACTAGTTAAAATTTTTAGTATCAGTATTTTTATGTAATACAACAGTATTACATGTTCTGTCGCTCTCTGATTAGCCAGCAACAGTTACTCACTCTGTGCACTACAGATTCTGGGCTGTGCTGATGACCTCCGAGTCTGTGGGTCAGGGTCGTGTCCATGGTCGTCAGGTCAGTGAAGAGCGGAGAGACCTGGCCAGGCCGTTGATCTGAGAGACAAAGAGAGACAAAGAAAAGCTGAGAAGTTGGAACAAGAAGTCTTACAAAAATCTAATTGATATGCAGTGAAACAGGTATTCTACCTGCAGCATGAAACCCTGTCTTACTGCCAACAGGCTGGGGCTGACTGGGTGTTTCAGGAACACTTCCCACTGAAAAAAAGCAAAAAAAACCAACATGTCAGCATTTCTCCATAATTTAGGAAACCATGTGCTTTTGTAGATCACACATGGTTTCCTAATTTTTTTTACCAATGAATTTCCATCAGTGTTATTTTAGTATTATTTATATACTATTATATTATTTAAAATATATATATACATTTTCAGTTAATTTTAGTTTAAGTAATTTGGTCATTTTTAATAGTTTTATTTCATATTTCTATATGGCTTTAATTCATTTTTATTTTAGTTTTAAAACTTCAACTTCGTTTATTTAATTTTTTCATCTAATACTTATATTTCTTTCTAGATTAATTGTAATTATTGAAAACTTTTCAATAATAGTTTTAGTTAACAATGACTGATTTCCATGGCCTTTCCAGTTGTTTGTAAATAAGGTGATAAGGATTTTTAAAAATTAAAAAATATTGTTTAAGATGGATTTGCAAAAGAATCATTAAGACTTGAAAAGACTTGAAAAAAGAAAAATGAATTCACAAATAAGACATTACTTTGGCACTCAAGCAAGTGCATTACTCTATGCACAACCAATTTCAAGCTAATTCATATTTTAACAGAACACAACTATAAAAACACGTATATAAACTATTAATCTTTCTTATTATTTATTATATTACTATTTTCATGACATTACCAGGCTTCAAAACACATACAACACATATAAAAAAACACATTTTAAAATAGATATTTCAAAAATATATATTTAAATATATCAATATATATTTATTTTTTCAAGTTTTTCCATGAATGTGCAAATTATGAACATCAAAACTCAACTCAACCCAACCGAAAGGACTAACTTTATCGTTATTTTCAGCTTCCTACCAAAACCCCCCACTAGAGTCTCTTTCTCTACCAGTGAAGTATGCAAATCAAACCACAGATCAAGGAAACTGGTTTCTTTACCCTGTGGGGAAGGTAGAAACGGCCGAGATCCTCCTGATTCTGAAGAAGCCCTGATTCTCCCACATGTTGGAAATCCATTTGAGCAGCGGTGATGTACAGGTGTTGCTGCCCTGAACAACATAAAGAGAGCTCATGTGTTAATGCATTGGGCATTCAGGAGCACATTTATGCATTTATGTATCCGCATCATGATAGAGAAAAAAATATAGAGATAAACCCAACCTGTCAGACACTTGTAGGTTCTCCTCCATCCTCTGGTAGTTATGCTTTTGTGTCGGCACTGGAACAGGCACAGACTGAGCGTAACTACTGCCACATGACTCTAGAGGCCTAAAGAGAGAAAGAGAGAGGAGTGAATGATTGGCACGTCATGTGCACAAACATACATTTGTTTCCTGGTGCTCTGTGAATTACTCTCATCGCTAAAATTCCCACTTTCTCTGGTCACATTAGATCAGACAGCTGTCTCTCACTTCACACATCCAAACAAAGTCTTTGCCGTATTAAATGCTAATATCCATACTTATGCACACACAGTACCTTGAGGGGCTTGGGGAAGCTTGGACAGACGGGTAGGATGATGCCGTTTGACCTATACAAGCAGTAACACTCAGCAGCGAGCTTCTAGAAATAATACACATACACAATTATGCCATTATTAGTATGTTATTAAACCATCCAGCTATATAATATAGACCAGGGGATCTGGTTTTCAGTCTTTTAGATGCCAGAGACCCCCAAATATGATTATCATCCTCATGCAATGGACCCTGTGTATGTGTGTGTGTGTAGTATATAGTATAATAACTTTAAGATGCAAGTTATAATATATATATAATAACTTACATCTTAAAATAAAGCAAAATAGAAAATATTCTTGTTTTTAATCGTTAAATATATGCAGCCTTGGTGATCAATCTACTTTCAAAAAACAATTTAAAAAAAAAGTGGTGTATAAACTCTGTTTAAACGAAACTGTATAAAGTCTTTTAACTCATGAGTGCATTAGATGACAGACACAGATGTTTAAAAAACAGCAGAAATGTATTTAAAAATTTGTATTGAAAATGAAACGTTATACCAAAGCAATTTTTGCCATCATGACCGTAAGGTCTTCCTTCATTGCACAAACGCGTCAGCACATAAACAGACTTTTTCAAAGAACCATAAAAATGGTCAGCAGGTCAAAAGCTCAGCTGACACTTTTGAAATGAATAGTCACGACACATGATATATTGGCAAGCATGCAAAACGTTAAGTGCAGAAACAATGCAAGCACGTCTGTTGTGTAGGTTAGACTTGAGAAGCATGTCACATGTAACTATATACACTACTGTATGTGTGTGGCCAGTGTCACTTTAACCCTTCAAGCAATGGAAAGATGTAAACTCACTTACCCGCTGTGTATCAAACTGTCCTGCTCTTCTCCTGAGACTATTTCACCTACAAGAGTGATCAGATTGAGATGTTATGTTCGTGCAAATAGAGCAGTTTTGTTTTTTACATAATCCAAAGTAGTTCAACGAGTGTAAGGGCTCATCTTACTGGTGAACTGAGCCGGCACCATTACGAAGTCATCAGACTCAGAGGAACAGTCTTTCAGCAGGGAACCTGGACCTGGGGACGGTGTGGGGTTCATTTGAGGGAGGGGCCTCGGAGCTTCAGTGTCAGACTGTCAAGAAAAAAACTTCATATATACACTGCTGTTCAAAGGTTTGGGGTTGCTAAAATGTATTATGTTTTTGGAAGAAGCCTATGGAAGCTTTCTTCGGCCACAGAATAAAAATAAAAAGGTTGTTTTTTTATCTCACAATACAGTAGAACATAAAGTGATATAAACTTGTAATTGCAAGTTATAGAATCAGAATTGTCAGATATAAACTTAAGAAAATATTAGACGTGAGCTGACTCTTTCCCCTTCAGAATTGAGAAAAGAAGTCAGAATTGCTGGATATTACCTTGCAATTGTGAGAAAAGAAGTCAGAATTGCTGGATATTACCTTGCAATTGTGAGAAAAGAAGTCAGAATTGTGAGCCGTAAAAAAGGCAATTAATTATGTTTTTAATTTTTTGATTTGATGAATAGAAAGTAAAAAAAGTTGTATACATGTATAATGTTATACATTTTTTTATAACATTATACATGTCTTCACTATTACTTTTGATCAATTTAATGCATCTTCGCTTAATAAAAGTATTAATTAAAAAAAGGTCTTACTGACCTCAAACTTTTGAATGGTATTGTTACAGCATATGCTAGCTATACATTATACATACAAAGTAAGAAAATCACAATACATCTCAAAAAGGTGCATTTCATGCATTATGTGCTGGCACTGTGTTACCTGAGTAGGAGTGAGGCGAGAGGTTGAGGAACTGCTGCTGGAGCTCCCAGAGCCAGAGCTGGGATAGGCGGGCATGGGCACCGGTGAGGCTAAGATAACAATGAATAGATGTAAATGTTACTGTAACCAAAGGTATAGCAGATTAGCTTGAAAAAAGTAATGTACACCACAATCGTACATTTCTTCATGGATGTACTGGCCTCCATGAAAGGATGGTGGAAAAATTCATCTGAAATAGACAATAATCACTTATTTATAATCACTTCCTGTGTCCATTTATGATTTCTAAAGTCTTTTAAAGTCAAACGTTTGATTGCATGTGTCCACTGACCAAAGTTCATGCGTTCCCTGTGGTTCCTCTGCAGCAACCCAAGTAGAAGGTGCCTTAGGTGACTAGAGGTTTCACGTGGAATACTGGGAAAAGCATTTTGGTGCTGTGTTAGACACTGACAGGAATGACAACCTACACAGTCCTGTGTGCATGTTTATATGCTTGTGCAAGGGCTCTCTGAGTTGCCAGAGTAACTCTGGAATTGACCAAGTAGAAAAGTAAAACTGAATGCAAACATTTCAACAGTCTAGGTAAATAAATAAAACTACTTTTAAAGAGGGAAAGGAGTGAAAGATGGAAGAGAGAAAAACAACGAGAGGAAAGAAACCGGTTCTACCACATTCACAACACAAATAAATATGCAGTTGTGTTTGAAGTCATACTGCTTAATATTTTTGAGGAAACCGATACTTTTTTTTATTGATGAATAGAAAGTTCAAAAGAACAGCTTTTTTTTAAATAGAAATATTTTGTAACATTATACAAAATGATTCTGTCACTTGCATCCATTACAAATGCATCCTTGCTAAATAAAAGTAGTATTTTCTTTCAAAAAAATGATTTTAAATTCACACCAGAGACCTTTGCGCCTATATAGCACACACTAAGCCGGATCATGTTGATTGATGACTAACATGCAGTCCTCAGGGTCACTTACCTGGGATTCAAGCTCCGGTTTCTTTCATAGAACTGCCGCAATTCCTGAGGAGTATTTGCCTGGAAAAGATTTCGAAAGAGAAAGAATTTGAGAAATTGCATTGAACTCACTATAATTAACCAATCATCTGATTATTTTTTTTCCTGAATGGCCAAAAAAAAAAATCCCCCCAAGAATTTACAAATAAGGAGGGCCCTGAAACGTATTATCTTTTCACTTGGGCTAGTAAAAAAACGTCCTTAATACTTGAGCAATAATACTACTCTCCAGTTCTAACCACTCAGATCTAGTTAGATTTAGATATTGGTGATTCACTTAAAACTGTGCACTGCCTGGCAGCCAATTATCATACACATTTTTCAACTTGATACTGAACTAGTTTGTTGTGAGCAGCATTGCATGGCTTAACTACATTCTTCGTGGTATACACTGGCTGTTTGGAATGTAAACATTTGTTCTAGACCTAGTTTCTACAAATCATAAAGGCTTTCTAATGGCTGCAGGAACAAGCACTAAAAGTAATATTTCCATGCAGGACGAGGTAAACACAGGACAGAGACGAGTGTGCTGTTCTGAATGAACTCAGCGGCCCATTTTGACCCATCTGATGATATCATAATCCAAGACTGTCAGGAATTCCTAATACATAACCAACTCTTTCAGAAAGCTAAAATATGAACCCATAAATAGACACATTTTTGACCGTGCTCAGATGAGGCTGTGTAGAAGCTGAACGAACAGAGGTCATATTAATAATTCATGATGGCACATCACCTTTTCAGGATTAAGTACTATCATTGACTGTTATGAATTGTAATAAACTAATAATGAGCAGCCTGGGGATATAGTCAGAGGAAGTAATGCAGTAATGCAATAACAACAACAAAAAGAAGAACTCCCTGTTCTAGTAGTGCAACCAGAGAGATGTGTGGGCATGTGTGTATGTTTGGGTGTGACGTGTGAGTGTTAGTAAGTAATTCGGAGGGTGTGTTTAGTCGCAGAGGCATATGGTTATGTTTATCAGTGAGATGGTACAATCATGTTTCACACTCTACGGGGCATAAATAACCGAGGGTGCCAACCATTTGAGCTTTCGCAATGAAGAAGTTCTAGAACCATCAGAACTGACGTAGTAGAAACTCATTCTGTGCATTGCTTGCATTTCCTTCTTGATTATACATTACCTTTAAATAGTTTGGGGTCAGTAAGATTTTATTAAAATGAATATTCAAAAATCTGGTCAAAACTCTGTTTATTCAGCATTTGTTTTTAATTTATCTAAATGACAGCAAATACTTGTTACAAAAGTATATTTTTTAAAAAAATGCTTCTTTTTTCGGGGGGTGTTCTTAACTTTCATAATAAAAAATATTTATTGCACACCAAATCAGCAAATTGGATTTCAGATTATGTGACAATGGTGCCTGACTCTTTTTATTAATTATAATAATCTTTCAACAATATTACAAAAAAAACATCTTGCCATCCCCAAACTTTTGAATGGTACTGCATTTCTTTGTGTGCTTGCATTAGCAAACTCTTTAGACCTAAAATATCCTAACCTTGGTAAATGGCTATTTAAAGAATTAAAGAAGAAACCATGACCATAGTAACATACACAAATGAACAGAGAGACAGAGTGAGAGAGAAAGAAAGAAAGAGATGAGTGTGCATGTGTCAGGTTAAAACATAGTTTCTCTCTTTGCGTCATACACACTGTGTTTTGTGTCATTTTTGTGCTTGTGTGTGTGTCACTGACCTGAAATGGGGCTTTGCCAGTCAAGCACTGATATATGATGGTCCCTACACTCCACAGGTCAGCTTTGGCATCATAATTCTGTGACATGATGACCTCGGGAGCCTGTAAAGAATAATTTAGAATATCTAATATGTGGGTACTGTATTTTTAACACGTCAAGTAAAAACTGTATTTTATTATGGCATAGTTTCCTATAGGGCTGCATAATTAATCCAAAAAGTGGTATGATTTAGTGGGGTTATCAAATCAGTAAAGTCTGTAATTTCATTAAATATGCATGCAATGTGTGTTTCAGAATGAAGCGTGGCTCTGTGTTCTTTTACAAGCAAGCAGCTAATGATCCAGTGATCTTTCCATACCTGTAATGAGAAACGCTTATAAACCAACTGTTGCCAACAAAAGAGAAGCTTTAAAAGTCACCATGAAATCAAAATGGACATATTGTTTATTATGGAACTTTACAGTGTTTATTATAAATTAATTATATGTGCACATCATTATTTATTTTTTTTATTCATGTGCTCTTGCCATCTTTAATCAAAATATCTTCCCTTCCCACTTGCAGTGACATCTCATCTCTGATGAAGTGTTTACTGGCGCGAGCGAGGGTGGGACAATCGGTCACTCACTTGACATCACAGCAATAGCAAACCACAACCATAAAGTGCTGCAGGGATGACGTCAAAACCCGGAAGACTAATTCGCCAGTGGTTCCCTCAAGATTTTCCTATGGGTTTTATAATGTTTTTATTTTGTAATTTTTTATTTGTGAGTAAAATAAAGTTTGTGGTAAACATAACGTGAAGATACTTGGACGTTTTGTTCTACGTAAATATCACACAAATATCACTCACACCACAGACGTTACATATACATTTCTTAAACTTTAAATTCACCTTTTTGATGTGAGTGTTTAATATATGTTGTAGAACAAAACGTATCTTCAACTTATGCATGCTATTTGCTTAAATCAAAATTCCAATTTGATTTTCTCCCCCCAAGTCATGCAGCTCTATTTTCCTGAACATTTGGATAACGCAAAACATGAACGTTTTGAAATCAAGCACTCACCATGTACATTGGAGAGCCACAGAGTGTGGCAGCCATTGTGTTTCCCTGCAGATAACGTGCAAAGCCAAAATCAGCTAAAGAGAGAGATAGAAAGAAAAATCAGTGTATGGCGCCAAGGACTACATTTGGTAGTGAAAGCTGGTGCACAAATGTTTACAGCAAGTGTCTTTTAGTTGTTTGACTTTACACAGCTGTGTAGTGACACACAGTGTCTACATAACACTCAAGAGCAAACAGAACAACGTCGTAAACACCTAAAACAAACCGCAGTCATAACACAAGAACAAAAACACCGCAACCAACCACTGTCAAACCTAATAACTCACAATCTCACAGTCTCATAATCCGTAGTGATCCATGAACAGTCTTTGTGTTTCTTTTAATAGAGGGTTCGAAACTGTTTACTGTGACCTGGAGCACTTACCCAGTTTGATGCAGATGTTGTTGGGGTTGGCTCTGCGACCTGTGTTGTACGAAAGGAGAATGTTTTGGGGCTTTAGGTCACGGTGAATGATGCCTTTACTCCTTAAAACACTCATGGCTCCGGCCAACTGCTGCAGTAACACGCGGATCGTGTCCTCGCTCAGAGAACCTTTAGCTATGAAGAAAGTGACAAATAACTGATTTTATTATGGTTTACTACTTAAAGGATTATTCTGGTGAAAACACTTTGAATTGTGGGTTATCATTGTTTACAAGGAGTCCATCAAAACCGAAAAGTCCAGCTGCCATCCACCCCCCTCCCCATTTCTCCCAGTTCACCTCTTTCCTAAAGTCTTATTTTTAGCCCCCATGTTTTTCCACTGCAGGAAAGGGGCAGATAACAGACTGACAGGTGAATGAGGTCAGGCTCGGGTTTGAGTTTCAGCGGGAGATTTTGGTGTTGTGCCAGTGAGTCAGTGGTAAGAGGTCAGCAGGTGAAGGCAAACACAGCCCCTGATGAGGCTGGCATGGATCTAAAGCAGAACAACGCTACATGTCTGATGGCTTAAAATAGAGTGGCCAACGCAAACATGATAAATATAGCCACGCTGGAAAAATGTTATGGTTAGATGAAGATGTATTCAAACTCCAAAGTCTGCGTGTGTGTGTGTGTGCGCGTGCGGATGATACCACTTCCAAAGAGGCTCTATTTGTGGCAGCACATGTGTGAAACTAGCTGTTCTCAGAGCTCCTGAATTATCTTTCTGGGGAATGATCAGGAGAGTTGTTTGTTTGGTGAATATATCTGCAGTTTCAAGAGCAAGTCGATAGCAAGTTCAATGATTCAATCTTTAAGAAACTGGCCTTGGTCTGAAAATGTCCCTTACCCTCAATTTGTAAGAAACACTTATGAATTTCTTTCTTCAGCCGAACACAAAAAAGATAATTTAAGGGTGTTGGTAATCAAAAGGTTGATGGTAGCCACTGATAAAATACCATGGAAGTCTATGGCCACAGTCAGCTGTCTGGTTAAACATTCTTTAAAGGGATAGTTCACTTTAAAATAAAAATTCTGTCACCCTTTACACACCCTCAAGTTTTTTAAAACCTGTATGAATTTCTTTCTTCAACTCAACACATGGGAAGATATTTTGAAGAATGTCAGTAACCAAGCAGTTAACTGAAGCCATTGACTTCCATAGGGGAAAAAAAATACTATGGAAGTCAATGGCTTCAGTTAACTGTTTGGTTACTGGCATTCTTCAAAATAGCTTCCCTTATGTTCAGTTGAAGAAAGAAATTCATATAGGTTTACAACAACTTACGGGTGAGTAAAGGATGAAAATTATTTTGGATGAACTATGTCTAAGTCTCGGCAATAATCTTTAATATACAAACTCTTACTTAGAAAGAATTAGATAAATGAAGATACATCATCCTTTTGTGAATAAGATGATGATGAAGAAACAATTCTAATAGATCACCGCAATAGCTGCATTTTAGAGATATAGAACGTTTAGATTTGCAAAAAGGGGATAGAGATAGGAATGCTCATTTCCAATATTTTTACATTTACATGTAAATTTTCTCTGGTTTTTAATAGCTGCTTTTCTGTTTACTTTTTTTTTTCTTTTTGATTCGTGTTTGTAATATTTGTTATTGTCTTTGGGCATATTGTACAAACACCTTGTTCAACAATTGTTTTTTTATTAGTGCTATATAAATAAAGTAGACATTGATATTTTACATTTACATTACCTTTGCCATCAACTAACTCTTACTTCAAGTTATAAACTGTAAAAACACTTATAATTTAGTAACAATGTTAAATGTAATCTTCAGCCAATCTCCAACTGAATATCCATTTTTATTATAATGTTGAGATATCTAAAATTACCTGTAGAATTTACATTTTGTTTTTAGCATTTAAATTCTGATTTATTTAGATAAAATAGCACACAATTTAAATATCAACCATGAAATAAAACAATTATTAGTCTTGGGCAGTATTTAAATTTTTCTGAATTTTCATCTACCACGGCATATAGGTTTTAAAAAAAAATTGTTATGGAGACTTGGTGCTGCTCCAAAGTCTGTGCAAAGATTCTGTATAAAAACTGCACTAAAGTATGTCTGCTCTGACTGGCCAACAGAAATAAACCAAGTAGGTAAAACAAAATGGAAAAAAATTGGACATCACTAATAATAGTTTAAAGGAGCCATGAATTGAGAAAACAACTTTCCCTTGAGCTTTTGATATATATATATAAAAGGTAATTGTAATACAAGAATATCTGAACTGAATATTTCAGTGCTGAAAATCTCCTGGTATGTTAAATAAATTATAGTAAATTGTTTTTTTTTTTTAAAAAAAAAACAGGCCTATGTGGAGCTAAACCGGTTGGAACTTCCGAACAATACAGCAAATATGGCAATGTTTTGTAAGGGCCAGGGCTCGTAGTATCGCGCGGATGTGTCTGTGTGTGTTTTGCACAGTTCGTGGTTGTATCCACAGATCGGGCCAGCCAAGTAATAAAAAATAAAATTCCAATTAATTGTGGGTGGATGAGAGAAAAATCACTGTTTGTTTGATAAAGACATTTTGCAGCCCTGTGGGTGAATCATTCCGATTGCCGTTTCTCCACATTGGAAGTTTTCAAAACAAAATGAAAATTAAAAAATAATATGCAAAACTGTTATCCAATCATAGCTGTGGTTCAAAACCAGGGTAGAAAATAGAAAATTACTTATTCATTATGTTATTTTACATAAAAACACACACACACAAATGTCTCAGATAACAGTATCAAAAAGCCAGTTCATGAGTGCTTTAAAAAAACGTGATTAGTTATATTTAGTGTCTAATTTATGTGTTCACACAACAAGGACCTTTAAAAGGCACGCATAAGAGTAAAAAAGATGACAAATTAAAATGAGGTTAGTGTACTTACAGTGTAAATATTCCGCTAGGTCTCCTCCATTGCAGTACTGTAAGAGGAGACAGTAAAACACTAAGTGTACAGTCAACAAAAAACAAACTCTCACCTGAACTGAAGCTTTATGCTGACAATAATAACATAGAAGTGTGAATTAAGCTTAGCATTAAGGACGTCCTGCATGAGATGACGAAATTTGACACCAGATTTTTTCCTCTACTTCACATAGTCTATTTTGAGGTTTACAGTGGGTATGCGAGAGGTGCAGCATGCCATCTGGACTCACCTCCATGACAAGATAGACACATCCCGATATCTCCTGCAGACAGAGACATGTGGCACACAGTTAAATATTTACTATTCATTATATGCAAGAAACACCTCGCAACATGCCATATGACAGCCATGGAACGGGCTCTTCATTGTCTAGATCAGGACGGGCGTCTGGCCGGACACACTGACTCATCGTACAAAGCCTACGCTTACCTAAGCCTTCTATCAATAGTGTGTTATTATAGCATGTGCTTGCAAGCAATACAAATAAAATACAATCAAATGTGTTTGCATAACAGGTTATATGGTCAATTATTTTAGGTACCGTGGACTGAGAAAAATGTTTCCTTTTGCATTTGAGTTTAAAATAGTAATATTTTATTTTGTGAAAACCTCAATTGTTGCTTAAGGCAGCACAAATATAACTAAATTGATATTTAGTTTATCTCCAAAACTGAGTGCACTATTGAAGCTAAAAAACACTTATCAGCTATATTTCATTTATTAAATACAAATAATGAATTGATAATAATTAATTAAATGAATTATTAATTAATATATTTTATAAGTATCAATACAATACTTTTCAATTAAATTAAATAATATAAAATAAGTATTTATTGATTCATAATTATTAATGTTGTAATTACTATTACTATTATTAAACAATAATAATATAATTAAAATAACGCTTATTTGTGATTTGAAATTATTTGAAATGTTTGAGTACCTTTCATACCATTCTGATCTGTACACCAGGCAAGTTTGAAAGACATTTCAGTCTCATACTACAGAAGATATTATTTTATTGCTAATCAGTGCACAAAATAAATGAACATTGCAGCATAATGCTCTTCAGTGGCCAAATCATGAAATTTGAGAGCCTCTTAATGTGCAGCAGTCAACCACTAGGCGAAACCCCCTTAAAAATGCCCTTTGACCCCTAGCATGAGTAAGTATGGATTGGTTTGTTACCCATTAATGCCAATGAAATTCAATATAAAAAAATTCTGCTCATGAAAGGCTTAATGTAGCTGATCAATGTCTACACAGGCCAATAGCTATGGTGGCCAGTTTTAACCAGTTTAAATAAGGTATTTACGTGGCCAACTTATGCAACAAAAGTCCCATTTGGCCCATTTCCATGCAGGCACTGCTTGCCCAGCAGTCGGGACAGAAGCAGGAGGTGTCATTACCCACAGCTGACTGACATAAAGATCAGCAGCCGGTCAGCGTGACTGAAGAGTGTTTTTAATAACATATTACACGACAAAAAGCCCTTGTTTTATGAAAGACAACAAACCCTTTTGACTTCAAAGTTGTGTAATAGCTAATTTTATAAGAGTGACACAATTGTTGTGGATAAAGGCTTAGCGTTAAGCTTCCTGTGTGTGTGTGTGTGTGTGCAGAATAAGTGAGAAATAAAACCAGGACATCAGCGGTAATGCAAAGTAAACTAGTCAAAGCCCAGCCCAAGGCTATAGACCACACACAGGGCAAAATACAGTTAAATTATCTTCTCTAGATGCATTTACAAGGCCCTAGAGAAAACTGTTAGAACATACAATACAAAGGTGTTTCGCAACAACAAAAGACCTAAACAACATAAAGCTTAAACAAACATGGTTGAACTCAAAGCTGTTCCACAGAATGTTTCCATGAGTGCGGGATTGGGTCAAGAGTTGGATTTCACTGACTAGGCATAAGTGTCATTTTCTCTGCTATTGTTCAGCATTCGTGGAGGGCAGCAGCCAGCCACCTGGTGCACATTGCGTTGTCAGGTAAATACAAAGCTTGGCGGCTGTCTTTTGAGCAGCTGAACAACCCAGATGGACAAACCTATGAAAAAATACTATAAGTGCTGCCCAGATGGAGATTAGACTGATATTGGAGCCAGTCAAAGGTGGTGGTCCTATATTTGCAGGTTTGTTTAGTGTCAAATTCTCCCGTGTCAGTCCTAGCAGTGCATGAGATGTAATGGAGTGAGCATGAATTATTAGTGTGCATTCACTGTCAGGTCATTCTCTAAGGATAATGTGGTGAGAGGCTCGACTGACAGTTCAATCAGCTGCAATTCGTTTAAAAGTTATCATTTAAAAGAGCAGTCAAGTACTAGGTGCCTTGTGTAGTGGAGTACACTAAATGTACATAAAATACATTCATTTCATTAAGCAACTTTCATTTGTACTTTAATTGTACTTTACGTTTTTGTGTCAGCCCCTTTGAATATAAATTATTTACTCTAAGTCCTCCTATTTACTCCAAGATTTGAATTTAATATTTCAATAATTTAACAGCACATTCACAGTTCTCTGATGTTGATTAATGGACATGTCACATGCTAAACAATAAACATTTATTATTATTATTATTATTATTATTATTATTATTATTATTATACATAATTATTTAAATACCCTCAAGTCACAATTCAATACATATCACAATACGATATTATTGCGATACAACTGGTAAAAGGTGTATGGTAAAAGGTTAACACATTTTTTTTTACAGTTGATTAAAATGCTAAATTTGGAATTACATTGGGGGTTGAAATGAATAGTTTTCGACTTTGTGCTGGTAACCCAATGGCGACACCTGAACAAAGCCTGACCCACATCAAGATGTTTGGTCTGGAAACGCACCATAGACAGGGCTCAATCCGAGGGGCAGGATAAACGGTTGTCTTTCAAACTCCCTCTGCACGCGATAGGATAGCGCTACAACCAACCAGAGCAACGAAGCATTCGCCGTATCCGGTCAGCAAAACCCTGAACACATCTTCCCTTTTTAAGAATGACTTCAGTGCCGTTCTTTGTTCTTTTCTCAGAGAAAAGCTTAACTCCAAGTCTTCCAGAATTGCGGTCAAAGCTGATTCGAAAGACCGCCGCCGTTCGCCAGTTTCTGTGTTTACTGGAAGCACACAAACGCAACTCAGCCGTTGTCATTATGGCCCCACCCACCGACTCTATACACGATGTGATTGGTCCGGCAAGAGATAGGGGAACACAGCTCAGAAGGGTATGGAGAGTTCCTAGACGACACTTGCGGGCAGATTAAATTTGCTGCCGCTAGGGTGCGTCTAGATTTCTAGGCTACTTGCACTCTGAAGTCTTGTAACTGACTAGATATATTTAAAATAAAGTTGGCCACTTTTTACTGGTAACATAAGACGTTTGGCATTATCAGGACCAATAAATATTCTCCTATTGCATTATTATACATTATATTCAACATAATATATAGTAGTTTAATGTTAGCCTGACAAGCCAGACCCACATCAAGATGTTTGGTCTGGAAACTCACCATAGACAGGGCTCAATCTGAGAGGCGGGATAAACAGTTGGCTTTCAAACCATAGATATCCATAATAAAGGCTAGATGTCTTACGGCGGAGTCACCATCGGCATCACCGGCGGCCATCTTGTCACAGGCAAGCTTTCTATCGGGCTCTGTGGAACCTGATGTAAGCAACATGAAGCGGAGCTCGTTGATAGAAACATTCGCTGTATCCGGTCAGCAAAACTCTGAACACATCATACCTTTTTAAGAATGACTTCAGTGCCGTTCTTTGTTCTTTACTCAGAGAAAAGCTTAACTCCAAGTCTTCCAGAGTCGCGGACAAAGCTGATTCGAAAGACCTCTGTTCGCCAGCTTCTGTGTTTACTAGAAGCACGCAAGCGCAACTCGGCCGTCATTATGTTAAGCCCCGCCCACCGACTCTATAATCGATGTGATTGGCCTGACCAGAGTTTGGTTTTTACAGCTCAGAAGGTATTCGCACACAGAAATTTTCATTTTCAGTAAACTACACACAATACAGATTTACACTATCCATGATACATTGTATTTTTGTATTCCGATATATTGTGACACCCATGTACACACTAATTAATTATGCAATGATAATAATAATTATAATTATTGTTATTATTATCTATGTGGTTATAATAAAAAAAATACGATAATTCATTTGGATTAGATTCAAATGTGTAATACATTTCCTTTTATCTTATGGTCTTTGAACACTACAAACTATTTGAAGTAAACCTGTTATACTTGCTGAAGGGCGCAATACCTCAAGATTGAAGTTGTAATGCTGTAACCAACTGTGTTAAGTTTCTTAAGCTCTCAACACCTGAGACAACCATCTGTCATCAGATAAGCTTGAACGCCTGGAGTCTATTCCTCTATTCATTAAGATACATTGATAAGGGAATCCTACATCAGACAACGTCTGTTCTGTATGCAAATGATAGAGACAGTTGGTTAAAAGGGTGAGCTGGGCTGGCAGGTGTTGGCGAATGCATGCACAGGTGCTAGGTGTTCAACAGACATATAGACATCTGTCATGTCTGCCACTGTTTCCTGAGCTGTCTGCCTGTTTATTTTTAGTACTTTTGCCACAAGAGGTATTTGAGATTTATTTGGAGGGTTTATCAATTTGCTCTTCCTTTCACAGAGCCCACCTTGACATCACAGAAATCAGATAATGGTTTCACTCTTTCTGATGCAAGATACTGCAACATGAAAACATTACTCATTGTGAGTCATGTAAAAGCTACAAGTATTCGCCATGGTTGCTAAAGCTGCTAATAAACAGTGCGTGACATCAGTGGGCGGGGTTTAAGGTTTAACCAATCAGATGAAGAGAACTGCACCCGTAATGTCAACATTAAGCCATGCGATATTCGAGTTATAAATATCTTTAGCAACATGGAAAAACCTCTGTTTTAATAGATTAGAAACCACTTAAAATAACACCGTAGGCTTAGACATATACCCCGAATAACAAACACAAAGTAGATACATACCTGAAAGTCCAGTAAACTGACAATATTCTCATGTTTCAGCTCCTGGCGAAAACACAAATGGGTTTCACTATTAGTCAGCAGCTCATGTAATTGCTCCCATAAAGAGGTGATGATATTTGATAAAGCCTTTACATTGTTTTTATCAATAGCTAAACGACATTAGCCTTAAATAGCGAGAAAAGTTCACATGTCCTCGCAAGTCGGGTTTTTTCACTTTTTTTGTGAGTTTAACACTGAAAATTATATATAAACTAGCACATGTTAAAAGTAAGCAAGTAACGTTATGCGCGTACACTGGTGTACCTAAAAACTCACCTTTAGTATCTTGATTTCTTTTCCCAGAAGAGATTGTGATTTGGCCAGATTTTTCTTGTTAATGCATTTCACCGCAACCTCAAAATTATGTTTCTATGGATAAAGAGATCGGTTTTACTTTACGACAGTCGTGTAGGATGATTATTTCAATTTCGGAATTAGGAAATTTACAACTTACCTGTTTATGTCTTCCTCTGAACACCACAGCAAACGCGCCGTGTCCTATCAAATCTTTCCTGTTGAACTCGTATTTTCCAACGCTTTCCATCGCGTGTAAAGTTTAGAGGAGCTCAGTAAATCCACGGGTGATATCAGGGTGTCAGGGATCCGTTTGTGCGCCGCGGATCTTTACAGCACAGGAGAACTGGACCCGTCTATCGCTTCCCACCAGCTGCTTCGCACCCAAATTATCTGACACGAATTCGGTCATGATCGGTATTCGCTACCTTCTTGTTACACACAAAGTCAGCGTCATCTTGATCCTACGTTAAAACATTGTTTATCAAAAGTACGTCACCACAAGTGTGCTAAATTATATTCGGAAACTGTCAGGAGTCGGTTGTGACGCCTCAGCTGGGCTGTTTTTGTTTGGACAGTGTTCTGCGCACTTTCCAAACAAAGCTTGAACTGTGCGTGTCCATTACACGCATGCGCACTACCAGTCTGCTGCACACTAGTGGCTGGATCTGCGCATGCGCTTGTCAAGGAGCCGGGCCACAAACGTTGATTTTGTGAACTGCTGAGGGTGACTTAGCTTATTCGTTATTGCATTTACATTACATACGTTATTATTTTCAGTTCTGTATGTGAAAATATTTATATATTACTAGTCAATATAATAATAATAATAATAATAATAAATAATAATAATAATAATAATAATAATATAGGCCTACACTACCGCCTACATTGATGGAGTAGCCCTGTTCATTTAAAAATGAAAATTACCCCATGATTTACTCTCCCTCAAGCGATCCTATAGTGTATATGACTTTCTTTTTTCTGATAAACACAATCAGAGTTATAATATATTAAAGGGGTAGTTCACCTAAAAATAATGTGTATCTGCTTACCCCCAAGGCATCCAGTTGCTCGTATAATGCATGTTTATGGGGTAAATTATTTAGCTTCCTGCAGATATCTGAGCATCCTGTATTCAACTTATGTGTAACGCCTCGCAGTTCAAAACGCTTACACTACATTTGAAAAGTTGCGCTTTTTCCAGAAGTTGAATGCAGAAGGCGGTCTGGTGGAAGCTAGATATTTTACTTTATAAAGTTTTAGATATGGATATTTTTCTTACACAGTCTGTCACGGTCGGGAACACAAAGAAAACTGGTGCGAGGACTCAAGTGCAGAAATTATAATTGATTAAATAATTACTTATTACTTAATAATTAATAATTATTTAAATAAAACATAATAACACAAAACAAAACCCACAAGGGGGAAAACATACTCTAGAAATACATGAAACTGAAGACATACCAACACAGGGAACCGAGAGACATAGACAATACAATGATCCGACAAAGACTTACAACACAAGGAGCTATTAAAGGGAACAAATCAAGCAGGGAATATGGGAACACAGGTGGAGCAAATTAAACCAATAATCAGATAACAAGGGGGAGGGATCATCATAAGACAATGACAGGAACAAGACAGGACAGGCATTTGACACTACCAGACGCTCCACTAGGGACAGGAGGGACAGACCAGGGAGGCACGGGAGGGACAGACCAGGGAGAAACAAACCAAGGCAGAATGGGAGGGACGGACCAGGGTGGGACGGGAGGGACGGACCAGGATGGGAGTAATGGACCAGGGAGGCACGGGAGGGACAGACCAGGGCGGGACAAAGGGACAGTCCAGGGAGGCATGGGAGGGACAGACCAGGGAGGCACGGGAGGGACAGACCAGGGAGGCACGAGAGGGACAGACCAGGGAGGCATGGGAGGGACAGACCAAGGCGGGACGGGAGGGACAAACAAGGGAGGAATGGCCCGCGGAGTTCAGGCGCCAAGGTGTAGGCAGAGCAGGTGCAGGCAAAGAATGACGCCTGAGTAGCACGTCCGGCACAGAGTTCACTGGCACAGAGTCCATTGGAACTGGGACCGGCATAGAGTCCACCGGAACTGGGACCACCGGCACTGGGACCGGCACAGAGTCCACCGGCACTGGGACCACCGGCACTGGGACCGGCATAGAGTCCACCGGAACTGGAACCACCGGCACTGGGACCGGCACAGAGTCCACCGTCACTGGGACCATCGGCACTGGGACCGGCATAGAGTCCACCGGCATAGAGTCCAGCGGAACTGGGACTGGCACAGAGTCCACTGGCACAGAGTCCACCGGCACTGGGACCACCAGCACTGGGACCACCGGCACAGGATCCACCGGAACTGGGACTACCAGCATATGATCCACCGACACTGGGACCACCGGCACACGATCCACCGGAAATGGGACCACCGACACACGATCCACCAGAACTGGGACCACTGGCACACAATCCACCGGAACTGGGACCACCGGAACAGGATCCACCGGAACTGGGACCACCGGCACAGGGACTACTGGCACATGATCCACCGGAACTGGGACCACCAGAACTAGCTCCGGAGTTTTGAGTAAGGCCCTGTGCCTTTCCAAAGCATGCAGGACTGCCACCAAAAAGCATCCCATCACTGCCCTCCAGGCCGTGTCTGGACTCGGGACCACCGAAACTGGGATCACTGGAACATAATCCACCGGAACAGGGTCCATCGAAACTGGGACCACCGGAGCAGGGACAGAGGGAGCCTTTCTCCTCCTCCTTCTCCTCCTCCTCCTCCTCCTCCATTTCTGGACTGTCGAACTCGGGACCACCAGAACACGATCCACCGGAACGGAGACCACCGGAACTAGATCCACCGAAACAAATGTCTGAGTTCACCTGGGACACGGTCCACCGGAATTGGGCCCATCAGAACATAATCCACCGGGACTAAGACAGAAGTAGCCTTCCTTCTCTTCCTCCGCTTAGAGACCACCAGAACTGGGTCCACCGGAACATGGAGCACCGGACTCGGGAACTCAGGGTAGATGGTGGATGTGGTGCCATTCTTCCTCCTCCCTCTCCCCAAAGGGGTCATCGGAGGACTGGGGACTTGGCAGTTTGTAGGGAAAAATGGGGGAGGCCAAAAAGTGGAAGACCACCCCTCCGGGGCACTCCTCCACCATCACGATCGTACACATACCCCACAAACTGCCAAATTGATAGCATCCCCAGCATTCCCATCTCCCAGGCGATGTTAGGCTCATTAAGGCGGGTGTTAAAAATGTCATTGAGCTCTGTCTGACTGATGTTGAGCCTGCTGCAAACAAGAACCAAACTCCTTTATGCTAGCTCCCTCCTACCGGAGGGAAAGGAGTATGCAGCAAAAGGGCAGGGAGATGGGAATAAGAAGATGCCCATTCTGCTGAGTCCTCTGAAGGTCAGATCGTTATGTCATGGTCGGGAACACAAAGAAAAGTGGTGCGAGGACTCAAGTGCAGAAATGATAATTTATTAAAGGTGCACTATGCAAATTTCCGTCCACTAGAGGGCGCCTATTCTAAACAAAGGTGTAGTTTAATGACGCCAAGTTTGAGCGCAGTATCTTGGGACATGTGGTCTTCACCTCACAGCCGGTGGAAAATAGGACACGGGCAGAAATCACGTTCATACATACGGTTATTAACGTTACTGTAGTGTGAAGCAAAACAGGATTGAGTGTTGTGGAGCTGAGCACGGCTGCTGGAGCGATTGTTAAACAAGCACACGGCTCACGAACACCGGGACTTTTATTATGACGGGACAGGACACAGTCGCCGAGCTCCCACACTTCCGCGTTTCTGATTATAAGGTAAAGCAGCTCTGTTTATCATATTAGATACATTTAAGTGCGTTTAAAATAATGTTATGACGTTACTCTGTGTGTTCGCTTGGCGCTGCTATGACATGTTAAGAGACACTGCTAAGAGAAAAGCGCTTCTGCCATATAAAACTGAGGGTAACGCAGATATGACATAATTGACAGGCGACTCCCTTAAACGCTATGCTGACACGTCCCGGTTCATTAGTTAAAATTGCAATTTTCTCACAATTTACAAATAGTTGGAAACATTTGTGATATTGTAAGTACTCAACTGAACAAAATATATAATACTGGCCTAGTGATTTTTGGATATTTTACTGCAAAAATACTACATAGTGCACCTTTAATAAAATAAAACATAAACACAAAACAAAACCCACATGGGGGAAAACATAACCTAGAAATACATGAAACTGAAGACATACCAACACAGGGAACCGGGAAACGTAGACCGTACAACGATCCGACAAAGACTGACAAACACAAGGTGCTATTAAAGGGAAAGGGGTGCTATCAGGAAACACAGGTGGAGCAAATTAAACCAATAATCAGATAACAAGGGGGAGGGATCATCATCAGACAATGACAGGAGCACATGCTCAATAAAAAACCCAACTTGTGCACACAAGACAGGACAGGCATCTGACACAATCTTACTCAATGATCAGCCAGTTATCTAAAAATACAGTAGCTCAGAGTTGCATCTCATGAAGCTTAATTTGTCAGGCATATATAGACAGAGCACAACACAGTTACAAATTCTGACAATGGAAGAGCCACAAGAAAACAAACAGGGTCAACATCCAGGGAGAAAAAGAGTAAGGATGTGTGGTGGAAGTGTAGGAAGGCAAAACAGAAAGAGGTAGAAGAGGCCAAGATTGTAGACATGTTTCTGATTAAATAAGGGCCACAATCATGTTCTCAGTCATGACCTCATGGCCAAGATGGGTTGAAAGGTACAGCCGGATGTTGGGAGAACAACCATGTCCTTAATCATTCAAAAGTTTGTTGACAGATCAAGAATGTAATCAGACAAATGTTCACTATTCTTTAGAAATGTTGGCCCATATTGATAGGATAGCATCTTTCAGTTGATGGAGGTTGAGATCTGGTGACTGTGGGGGCCATTTTAGTACAGTGAACTCATTGTCATGTTCAAGAAACCAATTTGAAATTATTTGAGCTACATGGTGTATTATCTTGCTGGAAGTAGCCATCAGAGGATGGGTACATGGTGATCATAAAGGGATGGACATGGTCAGAAACAGTGCTCAGGTAGGCCGTAGCATTTAAACGATGCCCAATTGGAACTAAGTGTGCCATTTTTTACACCACCACCAGTAGCCTGCACAGTGGTAAGAAGGCATGATGGATCCATGTTCTCATTCTGTTTGCGCCAAATTCCAAATTCCAATTTCTTACGACTCTATCATCTGAATGTCTCAACAGAAATCAAGACTCATCAGACCAGGGAACATTTTTCAAGTCTTCAACTCAATTTTGGTGAGCTCGTGAAAATTGTTGCCTCTTTTTCCTATTTGTAGTGAAGATGAGTGGTACCCCATGGGGTCTTCTGCTGTTGTAGCCCATCCGCCTCAAGTTAGTGCGTGTTGTGGCTTCACAAATGCTTTGCTGCACACCTCAGTTGTAACGAGTGGTTATTTCAGTCAAAGTTGCTCTTTTATCAGCTTGAATCAGTCGGCCCATTCTCCTCTGGCCTTTAGCATCAACAAGGCATTTTCACCCACATGACTGCCACATACTGAATGTTTTTCCCTTTTCACACCATTCTTTGTAAACCCTAGAAATGGTTGTGCATGAAAATCCCAATAACTGATCAGATTGTGAAATACTCAGACCAGCCCATCTGGCACCAACAATCATGTCACGCTCAAAATTGCTTAAATCCCCTTTCTTTCCCATTCTGACATTCAGTTTGGAGTTCAGGAAATTGTCTTGACCAGGACCACACCCCTAAATGCATTGAAGCAACTGCCATGTGATTGGTTGATTAGATAATTGCATTAATGAGAAACTGAACAGGTGTTCCTAATAATCCTTTAGGTGAGTGTGTGTTTTATCGGAGTGATGTCATAAACGGCGTAAGAATAAACCGGTTGGAACAGGTAGTTTTTTGCCTCTTACCTCGATTTCGCGCTACATGTAAACGCATTAACCTGCTTTCTGTCGGCTTATTGAAGTGCGCATGTGTGATAGGTGACAAAAACGCAAACTTACAGCAGATTTAAACTGCGCTTTGCATGAAATAAGGACATATATCACAAACGCAGACTCGTTTAAGACCCAGAAAATTGTAAAGAGGTGTTCTCTTTTCTCATGCAGCAGAAGTAGCCTAGAAGAGGTTTAGTCAAAACGCTTCATAACTGCATAAGGGATCATATGAGCCGTAAATCTCCCGCTGACACGGCGCACGCTTTATTTAACATCACAACTGACGTAACATTTGAAAAACTCATAGTCAGATATACGGGCATTATTATTTTTGACGGCACTACAAGGAATAATCCGGTATATAAATAGTCATGTAAACGCGGTATACTTGTGTTAACCAGTTTTCCCCGTTTACATGCAAACCAGTAAACGGACATTTCAGTAAGCTGATTTTTTTTGGAGTTATCAGCTTACTGGTGTGCATGTAAACGCACCCAATTGGTAAAGTGAGTTCCCAGGTAGCAAACAGACGTTGGCCCAACGTTGGCCCAACGACTGTTGTTGTGTTGGGCCAACGTTGGGTGCTGACGTTGGCCCAACGTAATTTTGTCCGTTGGGCCAACGTTGGGCCAACCATGTTGTTGGACAGCCAGCAGACCTTCTGCCAACCTAAAAACACCTTACCAACCTTCTGCCAACTTAAAAACCACTAAAACAACATTGGGCCAACGTTGGGCAACCATGTCATTGGACAGCCAGCAGAAGAAATAGCCTATTTTAACCATCTGCCAACTTTATAAAAAGAAAATCTACAAACTTATAAATAAATAGGCTTTACCTACACCTTTCACTCAAATTTTAAGATTGTGACACGGCCTATTCATTGTTAAATTGCATTAAGAGAAAGCACAACAGACAAACTGAATAGGTAATAAAAATGAACCTATTTATTGGTAACACAATAACTTACTTGCTGCAATTTCAATGCAGTTAACAACATATATGTGGTGCTGTTGTTGAAAAACTACAGCAGAAAATAGATAAATAAAACTCAGAATGTTAAAACATCTCCACAGTCCATTATATACAAATACATTCTGCAGATTTTCATTCTGGATTTGCAACGATGAGTCGATGTACAAAAAAGTAGAAAAAAACTACACAAAGACAGCAGAAAAAATGCAAAGAAAAGTAAAACATAAAGTCAAAGGAATCAACAAGGAACCAAAAAGTGACAAAAAAGGCGGCAAAGAAAATCCGGAAGAAAACAGAAAATGTGCAGATTATGTTTTTTTACAGATTTTAAGTGAATTAGAGATTGTGTGCGGCTCTGATGATGAAGACAGCGCAGAGGAGAAGTAGCAGCATATACTCCTGTAAAAAACAACAAACAAACAACTTTTTAGAACATTTAAGATGTGTTATTTAATTAATTAAATATTTATAATTATTAATATTTAATAATTATTTAATCGATACATCATCTTCAATAAACCCGTCTCTGGCGTGTTGCCTCGGATCTTTCGAATATTCAGATCTATTATGACCTCTGACCTTTAAAATTGCCAGAATAATAATAATAATACGCTGTTTGTTAATTGGCCAGAGGAGAACTGGCACCCTGACTGAGCCTGGTTTCTCCCAAGGTTTATTTTTCTCCATTAGGTCTCCTGATGGGGTTTTGATTTCCTTGCCACTGTCGCCTCTGGCTTGGCTTGCTCAGTTGGGGAAAAACTATTTTTCAAATATATTTAAAAATAAATCTAATTATTAAACTAAATTAACCATATAGACCAAATTACTGATCTAATTACTGATCTAAAGCCCACATTGTTACTGTATGATAATCGAAATATATTCTGTTGCATTATTTTTCTGTTTAACACTGTGAAGCTGCTTTGAAACAATCTGCATTGTTAAAAGCGCTTTATAAATAAAGTTGACTTGACTTGACTTGTTGTTCTATTTTAATAACAATCCAAAACAAACAAACAAAAATTCTGATTTTCATCATGCTGGGGTAGCAAATTTTGTATATATCTTAATGCAGTGTATGCCTATTAAAGATGAAATACACCTCTGTTTAATGGTGGGGTTAGACAGAGGAAGATAAAACCAATCATTGGTAGACACTTACATTCACTTTCACAGCTGCTGGAATCTGCTTGAGGCATCTGCTTTTCTATGTTAAAGAAAAAATATAGTAATTATCAAAATGTAAATTACTTACAACTTATATATTAATATGTATAATAATTAATAACATATTTGATCAGCCTTAAAAAGGGTTTCTGTACCTTTTTCTGTTGCTCTTTTTTTTCTTCCTCCATTTCGGTCTCCACTATACTTCAGCCAGGTTTTTATTTTTTCCTCTGCTTCCACCACTTTTGCTCCTTGTTTTTTGGCTGCATCTGTCAGAATCAAATTAAAGAAAATAAAACAGAGAAAGGGTTAGCAAACAGATCTTATCTGAGGTGTATTTTGTAGAGCTCTATATGATTAGATTAATTGGCATTCTTTCATTGACTTGCATTGTATTTCATTCAATGACATATTATGTGAGACTCTAAGGGGTTGTTTCCTCTTTTGCTATTTCAAAGTTATGTCTAAGTTTTGAATGTTTTTTAAAACATATCACCTATGACAACTTTTGCTAGCACGAGTGTAGAAAATGGGCTCTTCTGTCCTCTCCCTTGCCAATTAAAATTGTTGGCCAACTCATTGGTTATTATTTCCCTCATGATTCTGTGGACAATGTCTTTGGCAGATGTTCCACCCAAGCTGGTAAGATATCTTGTCTATGAAAAAAATTAAACATAAAATTGTGTTAAGCAGCAGTAAATCAGGTCTAGATACATGTTAGTATTCTTTTAAGTGAAGTAACAGAAGCAGAACATTAGAATTTACCAGAGAACGTTGTGTGTCTCTGTTTGACAGCCTATCCTCCAGATCTTTTATGCCTGTCATGTTCCTTAATGGAAACTGAAACTCCTCATTTACAACTTCAGCTGCATTCTCTCTTCGCATAATGGCCTGAAGGAGAAGCGTATTCTGCCTGACTTGACCCTTTATCTCTTCCAGCATCTGGTAGAGCCGGAGTTCTCTTTCTGAATCAGACAAACATACGATGCAACATTATTACTAGGGCCGAGACTCGATTAAAAAAATTAATCAAATTAATTAGAGGCTTTGTAATTAATTAATCGAAATGAGTCGCATTTTAATTGCATATAAATATTTGACCTGAGAACAATGAGAAGTAATTTTTCACATGTATTTTTAGTATACCATTGAATAATGACTGAATACATAAGCTTAATCAACAAAATATTGTTTATTTATTTCAGTCCAGCAGACCAGCGCAATGTTTGCCATTAAGTGTAGCAAAAGCATATTTGTGATATTTGCGGCTCGATGTGCTGCGGTGATACGCAAATTCCTTGTTGTATAGCTTGCACAAAACCCTGCTCTTGACGACGCTTCCATCCTTTTGTTTTTTAAAACAAAATTTCCCATCCACAGGGCCGAGCAAAGCCGTCTCATCAGCTTCTTCGTTCATGTTCACTCATGCCCTGCGTCTCAATCAGCTCCCTAGTCCACTAGTCAGGGCACTGATCAGGACATAAGTCAATGGGCTGACTCCCTGATCAGTGCCCTGACTACTGAACTAGGGAGCTGATTGAGGCGCACCCATGGTTTGTTGTTGTCATGACTCCAGAGCGAGCGCTAGTTGGTGTTTCAGTATAATCGGTCCGTCGAAACTCATTCATTGAAAAACATTCCGCGGTGCAAAAATAAATGTGGTTAAATACCTCTTGTAAAAAAAAAAAAAAAACTATTGTAGAAGGTTTTGGAGTAATTCTACGTACCATCTTGTCTTGGTTCAGGGACTGTCACAGCAGGTGCTGATGGTGCAAATGGTGGTATGGCTGGCAAGTTCAGGCTTTTGGCTCCATTACTGCAGAATTTTTTTTTTTTTGGTCTTTCCATTGTCTCTGGATATGGAACAGTTAGAAACAGAATCAGTAGGCTACAATGTACAATACATTGCCAAACATCACAACATTTACTTCATCCAGAGTTTCGTTGCGATCTTATACAACAGGAATGTGACCAATGTTCAAAAGTTCCTTTCAACATATCGTCCTCTTGGAATGAAATATAGTTTACTACAACTCAATTTTGACAGAGATGTCATATATAACATTGTACTGTAATTTCCCAACTATTAGCCACAGTTTATACATTTATTTTGCTAAATTTTTTCAGGTAAATACACGAGAGCAGAACTTAAAGGTAGGGTAGGCAGTTTTGTATGGAATGAATTTTGTGCCATAATTAAACAAATAAATCCATCATTTTGCAAACAAACGCGATCTGCTTTGCAAATGATAACACGACTTGCAAACAAACAGAGCGATGTGCAAATGCAGTTCGCGCTGATTTTCTCACAAATGCATTTCTCTTCCAAAACAGCAGATTTCAGGCATGTAATAATTCATCCATTTTTGGGGGGGAGGGGATAAGCCTTTTGGGACTATTCACAAACAGTATTTGCATTAATTTGTGTTAAATATATTATTAGTCCCGAGATTCTTCGCCTTAGTGTATAAATACATTGAGCGACTTATATACATCTGTATACCTTGCTGGTCTGGTGGTAGAATTTATGTTAACCGTGTCAAAGGTTTCTGGTTCTAATCCGCTCTTATGTATTTTTTTTTCTTTTCTTCTTCATTAAAATCAAAGATATTCAATGATTGTATATTAAGAGCAGGGACACAGGGAATAGAGTCTCTCTCCGCAACGGCATTAAGCGATAGATTGGCTCGTCTGTGTGTGAAGGCTGTATGCACTAGCCAAAAGAGAACGCAAACCCCGCCTACTTTGATTTGATTGGCCATCTCAATCATTTTGACATTGACAAGCGCAGTTAGACCTCAGGCAAAACAGACTAAAATGTTACTTTTAAACTTTTTTGTCATCCCAACAACAACATCCAGAGCCTCTGGGGGGGTCAATTTGGCCCTTTCTAATTATTGGGGGGCGGATTTTTCCCCTTCAATGTCTATGGTGGTTACGACCCTGCAGTGCAATACACCCACAATACTTTGAACAAAAATAGTTAACATGGTATAGTTTTAACAGTGTTCATTAAAGTGCTAAATTTGATATTGCATCAGAGGTGAACTATAGTTAGCTGGGCTTGGTCCTTCTCCCCCATACACAGGGAAATGGTGACAGCAGAAAAACTAATATTCATCATTCTGCTTATAATATATAGCCTACTCTGCTTAAAATATATTTTATTTTATCAGGATTTACCATATTTAATGTGACAGTAACATATACAAAACTAAATCTGTCTAAACTTTAATCCACAATACATATTTTTGCATTTTTGTATTACAATATATTGTGACACGATACACCCTTACACTATTTTGAATGTTCTCATTTGAATTGTATCATCAAATGTGCAAATTACATAAAAGTAAATTCTTTTTTATATCCCGTTACACTACAGTGGATAAATGATATGGAGGATGGATGCATGCATTTAATGAGAAAAAACTAGCCCTAGCTAAAATGTTTTCAGCCATAATGTCACTACTGATTTTGCACTTGTTGGTCACAATAATATCTATATATTTTTAGGTTTTTTTGTTTTGTTTTGTTTTTATGAAATAGGGTTGACAAAGTGAAAATCTCAAAATGATTAATAATAGATACAGTAAGACAGAAATACTGCATCCGGTTCCTCGCTCATTTTCATCTGAAAACGTGTTTGAAAATCGTAAATTGACCCAAAGCGCCATCTGCTGTTCTGGTAGAGGAAGTTCAATCAATCAACTTTATTTATATAGCGCTTTTACAATCACGATTGTGTCAAAGCAGCTTCAGTGTCAAACAGGATAATATTGCGACAAAATTAGATTTGGCTGTACAGTCGTACTGGAGAAAACAGTGATGTTATCAGCTTATTTTAATTTATCATATAGCAACAATGTTGGCAGATCAGTATTTAAGTTTATAGAATTAAATAAGACCTAATTCATACATTTTATTTGTATAATAAGTTGAATAACTTTAATCATATTTTTAGTGTCCCCAACTGAGCAAGCCAAGCCAAAGGCGACAGTGGCAAGGAACCAAAACTCCATCAGGTTGCTCAACTACATTTGTGAGAAAATCTGCTCGAACTGCATTTTGAGAAAATTAAGCTGAGAGATAGTAACAAACATGTATGCATTTATGTGGATTTGGTATTTGTTCAAAGGTTACATGCAATTTGTAGGATGGTTTGTATTTATTTGTGAAATATGCATGCTCACTCATTTATTTGCAAAACACAATACATATATTTGTTACTCCTCTGCGTTTTCGCTCAAACTGTTCTTTGTATTTGCACATCGCTTTCTGTTTGTTTGCGAGTTGATTTTTCCTTTGCAAAGCAGATCGTGTTTGTTTGCAAAATGCTGGATTTGTTTGTTTAATTATGGCACAAAAATCACTCCATAGCTTTGGTCTAACAAACTTTTTCCCAAATCTTTATATACCAATACATAATTAAAATGTAAGAACTCTGGCAAAAAGAGTATACAAATCGAGTGTCTGTACCTGTGTGGAGCCAGCTTGTTGAGGCCTGCACTGGAGGTCTTCCTGAAGCTGTATCAGATGTAAATCCATTTACATATTTCGATGATGGTCTGTTGGACACATTAAGTGTAATACATTTTTTAAAAGTGCAGTGCAAATAAGCAGTAGGCTATAAAAGGAGAACAGAGGAAACATACAATCTTTTCCGTACACTGTCCTCATCTGTAGACTCCAAACTGTTGCCTTTACAAAACTTCACCAGCTTTCTTCTGGCTTTTTCATAGGAATCTAAACAAAGAAACAAACAACATCACTAAGCATATTATCTGAACATTTGAAAAGAACGGTTTGGCATAACTCACAAGGAACATCTTTTAATATTTTTTAATAGTTATTTCTAATTAATAATTAATTCCTCAAAGACTTACCATACTCAGCCACCCATTCGGTTATATATTCGCCCCATTCTTCATCAGGAGTTTCATTTTTTTCAACCGCTTTTCTACATTTTGTACCATTATATGGGGGCCAAAAGGAAATTTTTTTATCGATGCTCAGCCAGTCACTAGGTATCACCTCTGTCTCATTCTTTTCAGTAAAAACAACTATAGAATACATCTATAAAAAAACAAAAACAAACAAAAAAATATATCTAGTGTTACAAACTATATACATTTATTGAAACTGTATTAATTACCCAGTGGAAATCTATCTAAACTAAAATATGTCCTAGTCTTATTATTCTGGGGAGTGGGGGGATTGGGGGATTGGGGGAATCAAGCAGTATGCAGCAAAGGATATGCCACAAACCCATCCTTATACTGTAAAAGAAGGACTTTTGAAACAGTCTGTGTAGGAACAATAGTCAATGACTGCCCGGGTTGTTTCACAAAGGATATATCAAGACTTGATGAATCAATGGGATAGGTGAAAAAAGATGACTTATTTTGGAATTTAAGACAGACTAGATGTGATGCTTCCTTGTCTTTTAAAATGTTTTTCACTATATAAATATCTCCATTGAACAGAATATAGTTATCTCCCTCTGATAAACAAATTAAAGTCCCACCATTTACATATTTCTTATACTGTGTAAACTGCTGAGATGTCACATTGTATGGAAAAGGCCCATTCTTATGTTCCTGGTAAAACCCATCCTTGCACATCCTTATTTTAGTTCTGACACTTGCTTTTTCTGACAATCTCCTGATGATCTGTTGAAGGGGCTGGGTAGGGGTCCTTATCAATTTTTTTAATGTGTAGAGGAAGTTCTCAAATGGGAAAGCTGCAAGATTATGCAGCACACCAAACTGCCTTGCATCATTGGCAAGATGTGTCAGCCCGTGTATGTTATACACAACGTAATTACCATAAACAGATTGAAAATGCTCGACAAATGTGATCAGTAACTTTTCAGCAAAATCACAGTACTGGAGACACAGTGATGGGCAGCATAGTATTCGAATGGCTACATGCAGAAGCATAAAATTGTGGTATAGAACATTCGGCAGATGGTCTTTCAGTGCTACTGGACCAGTGTACAAGAGAAAAGTTCTGAACTCGGTTGCTTTCCACCTATCTACCTCAACAAGGGATCTCCCTTTCCGTGCAAACTCTCTGGGGAGTCTCATGGCAAAGGACATAAGCACTGCAGAAATTAGGCCTATCTGATGAGCACCTAAACGAGTTGGAAGCGGTCCCCTCATCCAAAACCCTATCAACTTTCTCACAACCCCAAGAAAAACCAGGTGCATAACATCTAATGGAAATTGGGAGACCATACCAATTCCAACCCTTGTCAACACACTGGTCCCTTTATGGTGAAACTCATCGTCTTTATTAATAAAAGACGTATCTGTCCGTAAAGGTGAATCGACTTCAGGAAAAGTCATGCGATTTTCCGCCCATGTTCCCTCCTGTGTGCATTTTTCACAGCCGTGGTATGCATTGTGGGCTTTAATGTTTTTTACGAAAGCCCTCGCACTTGCATCGCAAACAAAATTTGAAATTTTAATATCTACATGTTTGCCAGTTACATCCACACCCTCTAATTTAAGCTTTTCATATTCATTTACAAATGATTCTAGGAACAGATTGACATTCTCTGGTTTTTTAGATCCAAGATATAAAGCGATGACAAATGGTTGCTTTGTTTTGTCTTCCTCTACCAAGCCTAGAATGGGCCAGAACTGCTTATTGCTGCTTTTGAATAAAGGTAGTCCATCAATATTCACTTGTAAATTAATAGCCTTAGGGAGAGGTTCTATCTGGTTTAACACATGCCTAATGCCTTTCTCAACTCCAAAATAATGCATGGTGCCACCAGCAATCTGCTGGACCTCATAATTAGTTGGAGTGCTTAAAAGAGTGCGGGCATCCTTTGGGAGATATGGATGATATTTTCTCAGGATGCCCAACAGCCCATTTAGATGGCATTGTGGCATTTGGCTGTCTATTGCCCAACCTCTGAGCTCCTCCCCAAGACACTCAGCAGACTCAACAAATTCGTCATCACTTGAGTCAGTTTCTGTCAGAGCATTTGACCAAAATCCATCCATCACATTATCGTCAACATTAAACTCAGTCTCTGACTCGTCTGATTCATAGGACATGGGCCAATCAGATGCAGCATCTGACCACACATATTCAGCAGGGGCGTTTTTTTCCAGGCATAAGTTAACATTGGCTGCGTCTGATTCAGCATTGACGTGAACCTCACCAAGGATATTGTAAGCCCTTCGCTTTGCCTGACGTTTAAGTGTTCTGTCTGAATAAATGTTGTCTGCAGACATAGTTAGTTTGCTGCCAAACAAATAACTAACGTTAATTACTACAGCTGATTTCGGACTACGAAAGCTACAATGCTAGGTAGTTGATGTTAAATGTTAGTATTTAGATTATAAGACTACATTTACATTAGATTGCTAACGTGAAGCTATAACAATGACTTACTAGATAACAGATTGATTATATATTAAAACAATATATTGTATCGAGCAGATTACCTTGGACTGGCTGGGTTAACGGCTGAAGAGAAGTAAAAGACGGTTACAATATAACGGTAATTCGAAATCACGCACTCACTGTTTTTTTGAATGAGCTCGCGCCTCAGCTCTTCTGACGTCACGCGCACTAGCGCAGCAGTCATCTATTCCAGTGTTTCCCAAGGGTGCCGCGGTCCTTCAAAAATATATGTATATATTTACTTCAGGAAAAGTCATGCGTGTATATATATATATATATATATTATGATAAAATGTGAATAAAACAATTAATATATTTTGAATGAATCTAATGTCTGAAATAACACATCTAATGTCTGACATCAACGTCTGTATTAGGGTAAAACAGTTCTCGATTCGCATGGTTCGGCACGCACTTGCAACGCGGTTCATCTCACATCTGATGACACATTTATATAATATGGGTTGTAACTTGAAAATAACGCTTTATGTATGTTTCTGTCGAAGGATACTCGTGCTGGATCCTTGGTGATACATTACAACAGTGATATTAAAAGAAAAAGGTGGGCAAAACGTTTTTTGCGGTCATCACCAAGCAGGTGCAGTGAGAAGACGCGAATGAAAACTCGCGCACTGTGAGATCTGTCTCTGTGCACTCATCCGATAGTGCGCACGCGTCTCACAGCACGCAAATATTGAGTTATCTTTCAAATCACAGCTCTTGAACCGAAAAAACTCACACAAAAAGTATGTCAACTCAACATGTCCATCTTGATGAGTAGCCTATTGCATAGTCACTGAACGGTATACATTCGAGAAATGTATGCATTGAGAAACAACGCATATCCGTACATTAAGGTCTTAAAGGGGCAGCCTTCACTGCTGTCTGTTTAATGTCAACAAAAGACAAGGACTCACTGCTCTTGATTGAATAGCTTTTGTAAGTATAATAGGATTCTATTATATTATTACATTATATTATATTATATTATTACATTATATTATATTATATTATATTATATTATATTATATTATATTATATTATATTATATTATATTATATCAATCTTTAATTTTTACAGTCAAATATGCAATGTTATTTTACATTTGATCAATTTCTGTACCTGAAAACTAGTTAGACCTACCTGAAAAATCTGGAAGCATTTTTTTTTTTTTTTGTATCTTTGCTCAATAGTAGTTATTTGTGCTGCTGCTTGTATTTAAATTAGTTGTTCTTATTATTTTCTTTATTTTTATTTGACTTAAATAAAACATGTCAAATAAAATTTCAAATTTACACTCTTTTCCCCATGTTTACTGGGAAAAATAGTAAAACATGAAATGCTGCATGCATATATTTGAGGGAAGTGGTGGGCCATTGCAGCTGACCATACCAACGTTGGCCCAACGTTGTATTTCTGTCAGATAGGTTGGGCCAACGTAACCAACCAATATTGACGTTGGCCCAACGTCTGTTTGCTACCTGGGTTATACCTACTGACAACATGAAGTGTTCATTGACATACTTTTGAGACATTAACTTTTGAGCAAGTTACAGGCTTTTGCAGATAATCCATTGTGTGGTAGGCTACTGTTCGTATGAATTGTTCTGAGTAATGCACTTAATGGTTTGCAAATCTTAAGGATGTTTCAAAAAATGTAACAAAGCAACTGAGAAAAAAAAACTGTAAGAAAGTTACATTAATAGTACAGAGGATGTAGGCTAACACTAAAGCACGAGTCAAGACAAAAATGCCGTTTTCCTTTTTTATATATAGACATGACAACATTGCCACCGTGTGGTAAAATTATATTGTTGCAACGCTCAAACTCTCATAAAGTCAGATTTTAAATAAAGTTTTGATAGATGGACATGTAGCCTACTATAGACTTGCCAATAAAATATGATTTATGAAAACATATTATGTAATATCAAGTCTCATACTCATGACAAAATGACAGGCCAGAGTCAGACAATCTATAGGTTTGTAAGGGACTATATTGTGAAAAGTTTTGGGATGTCTGCCTTTACATGCACATGAACTTTAATGACATCCCATTCTTAATCAGTAGGGTTTAATATGGAGTTGGCCCAACCTTGGCAGCAGTAGGCTAACAACTTCAACTCTACTGAGAAGGTTTCCACAAGGAATGTGTTTATGGCAATTTTTGATAATTGTTCTAGAAATGCATTTGTTGCACTTATGTTGGACGAGAAGGCCTGACATGCAATCTCTGCACGAATTAATCCCAGTGGTGTTTCGTTGGGTTGAGGTCAGGCTGTGCAGGCCAGTCAAGTTCCTACACATCAAACTCACTCATCCATGGTTTTATGGACCTTGCTTTGTGCACTGGTTTGCAGTCATGTTGGAACAAGAACCATCCTCAAACTGTTCCCACAAAGTTGGGAGCATGCAGGGCTGGACTGGGACAATTTCAGGCTGGGAAATCCTACACCCTTCCAGGCCAATATGCACCCAAAATAAAATGTAGAAACACAGACAACCCTATTTTTTACCTATAATTAAAGACTTTATATTGAACAGTACCCTCACTTCCCTTTTCCTTTTATTAATTTTCCCTAATATCTCTTTGCCTCCATCTATTTTAGTACAAATTAAAGTATTTTATTTAAGACAAAATGTTGTTTTTATGGTTTTAAGTTAAAAATTATTTTATTAAATATCCGAAATTTAGCAACACTATATGCATACAATATGTAAAAAAGGAAAAGTTTCTTATTTTGCTTCTACTCTGCCTGGCTGAATCTGATGTGTGATCACTGCACCACAGCGGGTGCTAGGATCATTATCTCCGCACCTTCTTTTGATAAAAGAGAGTTTTAAGCCTCACAAATGGGCAGACATAGGGTGCGTCTCAATCAGCTCCCTAGTTCAGTAGTCATCCTACACACAGAAAAAGAGGGTGTCAAAATTGTACCTTTAGCTTGTCGCTGGGGCAGTACCCTTAAAAGGGCATCTTTGTACCTTTTTTACTCCTAAAGGTGCATATTAGTACCTTTGAGTACAAATGCGTACCTTAAGGTACTACTATGAACCTTTTTGTGGTAAAAATGGTACAACGTTGTTCTTTTAGGGGAACTGCCCCAGCGACACGCTGTTGTACCCCTAAAGGTACAATTTTGACACCCTATTTTTCTGTTTGTACGGACTAAATCCTTGATCAGTGCCCTGTCTACCAAATAATTAGCTGATTGAAACGATTGAGATTGAAACATTTTGACAGTGTCTACAGGGGCATAGCACAAGATCCAGGCCCAAGCCCAAGCCCAAGCCCAAGCTCCTGGACCTATGCACAAGATCCTGGCCCTATGTACTGGCAGTCCTGATGTTCCCAAAATAAAAAAGATGTAGATTGAAAGTGAAATAGCTTAAGTGAAAATATTTACACCATATAAAAGTAGCAGTTCTTTGCAATATGTGTAAATAGTAATAATATGCAATTTATACTTTTTGACAGATACATAATATTTGCACCTCTGTATTCTTGTATTATTTATATTCAAATTATTAAATGGATGAAAACTTAACACCTATCCCTAATTATTTTCACTGACAAATATTGCAAATTATGTGGTGCATTTTAGTCTTTAAGTATTTGTGTTTAGGTTCTACACTTTATTTATTTGTGTGTACTATTTAGATAATTATTCTCTGATTTTACATTGAAATATTTTGCATGGTAAAATTGTACACTGGCCCTTTAAGAATTGCGACTGTAAATCATGCGAGAGTGGAGCATAGACCGTAAAAAATTTTTTTAAAGTGTAATTTTATTATGTAGTTTGCCTCGCGTCCATTAGAAAACACAGAGGGGCGGCTATACTGGGACCGGTCACCGGGGGGCGATCGAGGCGCGAAAGCTTCAGTAAATGAGAGGGAGACTGCAGGCTTGGAGCCAGCTTGGAGCATGGGCTTGGAGTGGAGTCGTACTTTTTCGTTACTGCATCCGTGATATTTAGGATTTAAGCTAATATTTATTTATTTGTTGTATTTGCTTAATTTAATAAGAAATCAAGATTAATTGAAGATTTTTCATGAAGAAGACAGATTATGTGGGTTGTTTTTATTGGACATGGAGGAAGGAGCGAGTTGCCTGGAAACGTTATGCAATATGCGAACACTAAATGCTTTTAGAACATTTTCTTCATTTTTATTCAATGCCTTTCCGATGTGATATGTGATGGGAAAAGCATTCTGTTTTTGTTGTCTGGACTATTGCTCCCCCCTGTTTCCAGCAGTATGTGAATATTTGGCCGCGACTCAATCATCTCAGTTCAGTAGTCAGGGCACTGATCAGGGAACCAGGCCATTGACTTATATCCTAATCAGTGCCCTGACTAGTGGACTAGTAAGATGATTGAGACGCGCCCTTTGTCTGCTAAATTACTAATGTAACTTTACACTAAATAATATTAATCTCCTTTAGCGATAGCATGCTGCTACCGCTAACGTTTGTTAACAGTTCAATACTAATTTAACAAAGAAAAAAATACATATATATTTTTTTTTTTTACAGATAAAACGGACCTGTAGCCTAGGCTATTGAAGCCCTGAACAGGTCAGTAAGTTCGCAAAGTTTTGCTATTTCTTATTTGAGTGCTTTCTTTTTCTTTGCCATTTCCCTCTCTGCTCGAGCTGACATTTCTCCCTCATCGGGTGCTGCCCGCGTTTGGCTGAGGCAAAAAGTCGGTCAAGACTAACAGATTCGTGATTTCTTTTTTTATTTATATTAATAATTTTATTGAACTGCGAATTAGAAAATTATCAATTTAGTAAAGATAATTATATAAAATAAGAATTATATGATGGCCAGTCGGGGCCTGGGAGCATGAAATTGTCCATAATGTCTTGGCATGCTGAAGCATTAAGAATTCCTTTCACTGGAACTAAAGGGCCAAGCCCAACCCCTGAAAAACACAATAACACCCCATACACCATAATCCCCCCTCTACCAAACTTTAAACTTGGCACAATGCAGTCAGGCAAGTACCGTTCTCCTGGCAATCAGAAAACCCAGACTTGTCCATCAGATTACCAGACAGAGAACTGTGATTGGTTACTCCAGAGAACACGTCTCCACTAGTCTTGAGTCCATGGCGGCATGCTTTACACCACTGTATCTGACGCTTTGGGGAGGTCTGTAGCTATTGACTATAGCTATTGAGAAAGTTGGTGACTTCTGCATTTTGCATGGCCTACCACTTTGTTGCTGTTGTTCCCAGATGCTTCCACTTTGTTATAATACCACTAACAGTTGACCGTGGGATATTTAGTAGTGAGGAAATTTCATGAATGGACTTATTGCACAGGTGGAAACCTATCACAGTACCACACTCAAAGTCACTGATCTCCTGAGAGAGACCCATTCTTTCTCAAGTGTTTATAGAAGCAGTCTGCATTCCTATGTGCTTGATTTTATACACCTGTGGCCATGGAAGTGATTGAACACCTGAATTCACTACTTTTTGCAGTATAGTGTATTAAAAACTTCACTATGTTATTTTTTATAATTTGCTCTGATAGGCTTTGACTGGAAGGGGGACTTTTTCCTTTAACCGTACATTTCGCCCATAAGGTGTGAATTAAAAAGGCAGAATTCCCAAAGATCCACTCGAAGAGGAACTGTTTCCAGCCCCAGGCGGCTGTTTTTTGGTATTGGTTATAGCTGCTGGTCATTGTCTGCTCTTTTGGATGTCGCACACTAGTTTGCATCACTCTATTCATTGTCCTGAATGAATAAGAGCATTATCTGAGCACTCTGCTGGGTTATTATATCATTCATAATATTAAATTGGACATTTGGCATATAACCACCTCCACCCCAAAACTAATGATATATGATATTGGCAGGTTATTATTCATATTCTGCTCCCTTTTTGCCCATAAAACATGTGTAGCTGATAAGCAGCACTCCTTTAAACTTACATTTGTAAAAGCCACCTGGGACCTTCATCAGTCATTTGCAATGAACGTAGTCAATGAATCTACATAATCTGCTTTTGTATCTCAACTGAAACGTACTCCACCCAGTCACGCTGTAATCTGCCAAATCTATGAGCCATTGAGTGTGTAAGAGGTTTTAAATGTGTGAGGAGGGGTATCACTCAGGAGCCATAGTGATGACACTTCCTGCAGGACAAACGTCATTCTCTCCAATCCTGTCTTGGCAAAAAACTTTAAACCATAATGTAATTCATTCCAGCCTGTCTCTGTTTGTTTTTCCATTCTACCATGTGTCTGTGGTCTGTTTCTTTTTTCACTCGTTTGTTTACCACGTCAAGTTTATACTTTTTTCCCCAGCAAGGATTAAAATTGATCAAAAATGACAGTAAAGACATTTATACATTTACAAAAATTAATAAATAATTAAAGTTATTTAGAAATTTTAAAGTATACTTTAAATCCTGAAAAAAGTATCACAGTTTCCACAAAAATATTAAGCAGCACAGATTTTTTCAACATTGACAATAAAACATGTTTCTTGAGCAGCAATCAACATATTAGCTCTTTCCTCGCCATTGACTTAATTTTCAGTCATTTATGAGAATGCTTCTCCTGCCATTCACTGTTATAGGTTATAAGGGGCGATAGTTTGCATCTTTTAAAAGAGTACAAATTAGAATCTCCAGATCACAAACACTGGGGAAAAAGAAGCAGAAACAAGCGATAAAAGTATTACGTGTGTGTGTTGTAGTCCTTGACAAAAAGGGATTTTCTCAGCATTTTGTTCAAAATGTTGCTTTTTTTTTAATGAAACTTACCCGCATTCAAATTTTGAACAAAAAAGTACACACACACATAAAAGAATGCATGAAGCTGGAACAAAACATTTTTTTTAAGCGAGGCTCTGTTCTCACTTTTGATATATTGCATGGGGTCATTCAAGTTTTTTGAAAATGATTAAAAGCGGTGGATGGCAACTTCTTAAAAAAATCACTAACAGGGAAAGAGAATGATAACGAGAGGATCACGTAACACTGAAGACTGGACTAATGGCTGCTGAAAATTCAGCTTTGACATTTCAAGAATTAATTACATTTTAAAATATATTAACATAAAAATAGCTCATTTAAATTGTAATAATATTACCTTTCCTGTGATGGACTGGCCATCTGTCCAGGGTGCTTTCCCTGCCTCTGGCCTAAGAAACTGGGATAAGCTCCAGCCCTATTACTTAGAAGGTTGTATAAGAGAGAGCGAGAGAGAGAGAGAGAGAGAGAGAGAGAGAGAAAGAGAGAGAGAGAGAGAGAGAGAGAGAGAGAGAGAGAGAGAGAGAGAGAGAGAGAGAGAGAGAGAGAGAGAGAGAGAGAGAGAGAGAGAGAGAGATATTTCTCCCCAAAATTCCTCCTGAGGTATAGTGGTTGTTAGACCTAAAACAGAACTATAGGGACAAAAACACTATTATAATGTAATACAAATCTCTTGTAGCTAAAAAGCTGTATTGCTGAATCCTCACATAGCTTAATCAGAAGGGGAAAATGTTAGTTCACCCAAAAATGAAAATGCTGTCATGAATTACTCACTCCCATGTCGTTCCATCTTCGGAACACAAATGAAGATATTTTTGATGAAATCCGAGTTCTCTGACCTCTCCATAGACAGCAGTTTAATAGACAGCACTTTCAAGGTTCAGAAAGGTATAGTTAAGACATTGTTAAAATAGTCCATGCCACACATGCCATGTTCCGCCTTCATTTTATGAAAAGTTAAGAATTCCTTTTTTTCCTTTTTTTTTTTGCACGAATAAAGTCGTTATTTTTTATTATAGTAGTCACTGTAGTCACATGGACTATTTTAACAATGTCTTAACTACCTTTCTGGACCTCGAAAGTGTCAATTAAATTGCTGTCTATGGAGAGGTCAGAGATCTCCATTTGTGTTCTGAAGAAGATGGCTTATGGGTTTGGAATGACATGAGGGTGAGTAATTAAGGCCATCATTTTCATTTCTGGGTTCATTTCTGAACTAAACCTTTAAGACGGGGTGTCCAAAGTCAGCCCTGGAGGGTCACTGTCCTGCAGAGTTTAGGTGTAACTTGCCTCAACAGACCTGTCTGGAAGTTTCTAGTATGCCTTATAAGACCTTGATTAACTGTTAGGTGTGTCTGCAGGACAGTGACCCTCCCGGTAGAGGTTTGGACACACTTGCTTTAAGACATGAATGGTACATTAAAATTCAAATATACATAATGTCAATACTAAAGACTCAATTTTATTCAAAACAGAGATACACAAGGCATATTACAAACATAATGACCATTCATTAACAATGTAATGACAATCAAAACGTCATTCAGATTTTACTTGTGAATACAATCAACTTGGGTAAGGTTTCAATGCATCTTACTGTCCACAGATAATCCTTCTCCACAGTGAGGGTACCATATAAAAGAAACACAGGAAACAAGAATTAAGCGCATGAATATCTATCACATATCACCGTCCTCATGGTGAATAAGCAGCCAGCATTATTGTACATGGAATCTGTACCCAGAGATTTCTGCAGGATTAGAACCGCATGTTTGTAAATATTTGGGTTATATTGAATTTATTCCGCAGATTTATCCCTCAATGAAAATGCATAAAAAGTCAGTAGATTCTGTCTATATTTAACGATTTATATTCAGAACCTATGACACTCTTATAAAAGAGATATGTAGGAATATAGGACTTACAAATATGTACAACTCACTTATGGCATATCACAGTACAGTTTTTAGACTTAAATAAAAGCTTTATTTTTCAAAAGAAAACAGTGAAAATTCATTTGCAATAACAGAATAAATCAGGAAACAATAAAAACTTCACAGAAAGATTTGTCACATTATAAACATTTTATGTTTTTTTTTTTTTTTTTTTTTTACTGGAATTTGAAGGCACTTCCTCTGTAAAAGGTGCATTACATTTTAAAACATCATCTTAAAACACTGCTATGGCCATGTGTGTGTGTGTGTGTGTGTGTGCAGTTATTATCATACCGGTGCTATTTAATACTTCAGAAGCATGTGTAATGTGAAGATGTATAAGTCCAATCATATATGGTGCACTTTCACTCTATGGTTCCAGCATTTTCAAACGAGAAAAACATTACACAAATGGGTTATAGACACAAAAATAGTGAATGTCTCCTAATTGAGAGACACTGCATAAACATAATTATTTTCAAATATTAAATAACAATCAGATAAGTGCACTTGGCGTTTAAATGTTCATTTGGGAGAAACTGTCTTGCTATAATAAAGTACCTTCGGCAATTTGTTCTTGGTGGAGATCATGAACACTCATAAACTGCAAACAATAGCTGATTTAGCTATAACGCTGAGAAAAATAACAGGTATGATACTGAACAAGATCATCTTTCAAGCAGTATCAAAGTCTTTTTGGAACACGATGACGACAATAATTTAAAAGATATATGGTCACACATTAAAAATACTCTGACCTGTCTTGGTACCAATAAATACAATTACAGACACTGTATGGCTATGTGTGTCACACACTGGCTTTAGGGCATTTAACACAAGTTCTGTGTTATTTACATCACAGAAGTGTCCACCTTTATGAAATGATGCATACTGGTACATAATCACGAAATAGCAGAACTGTGTGGCACTTTCCATGAAGAGGGTACAATTAGGTAATCAGTTACTGTTTTGAAGAATAAGAGCCACAGCTCCGGTTGTTGTTGTTGTTTTGTTCTAAAAAATATGAAATATTATGAAATATATTATAAAATGAAATTAGGCTAGCATGACAAATAGCAGGATTTAAACAGATAAAATGTCTGTATGGCCTGTCCAACCTCAGAGGTCTTGACCTTCTCAACAATATCAAACTAAATCATTTAACAATGTTCATTTTAGTAAAAAACTAAATGTATTAGTTGAATATTTTTATATTAATAATTAGTAATTATTAATAGAATTTGAACATTTATGTTAATCACAAAAACATTTATCTGTATCCCATAGTTTGCATGCAACCCTGTTATCACAGGATTTTCTTTACTATTATAAAAGGTAACATTCCTTTCCAAAGCCTACAAAGTTTTTGAGGAGTAGATTTCCTATTAACAAAGTTATTGTAAAATAAATACTTTTTTTTAATATTTTTGGGATATTTTATTTAAAAAATGGGCAAGCGTGGGGATTTGAGCGAGTTTGACAAGGGCCAAATTGTGATGGCTTGATGACTGGGTCAGAGCATCTCCAAAACTGCAGCCCTTGTGAGGTGTTCCTGGTCTGCAGTGGTCAGTATCTATCAAAAGTGGTCCAAGGAAGGAACAGTGGTGAACCGGTGACAGTATTGCGCGGCTAAGGCTCATTGATTCACGTGGGTAGTGAAGGCTGGCCGATATGGTCTGATCAAACAGGCGAGCTACTGTTGCTTAAATTGTTCAAGAAGTGAATGCTGGTTCAGATAGAAAGGTGTCAGAATACACAGTGCATTGCAGATTGTTGTGTATGGGGCTGCATGGCCGCAGACCGGTCAGGCAACATATTGGTGCCAGATACCACAGCACACCTTCAGGGGTCTAGTGGAGCCCATGCCTTGGCGGGTCACGGCTGTTTAGGCAGCAAAACGGACACAACACAATAATAGGACGGTCATAATGTTATGTCTGATCTGATGTTGATCATTGCTAGTCTTGGTAACAGGGTTGCAAACTACAGCTCATATAATATTTAGATTGACCTCTTGAGGTTGACCATCTACATTTTGTGATTTATCACTTTTCACTGACCTCCTGTTAAAAAAAGCCACTTTTTTCAGCCCCCATTTGAACCCTATTTGATTTTTTTTAAAGTACCATTTTCCATACTAGATTAAAATGAGAAAAACGTCACAATGATGAGGAAGAACTCTGCTACTTCACTCAGGCCTGTTCTTGCTAAAGTTGAGACACTTAAGACTTGTACTTGATACCTCTCTTTGAAGGACGGCCAGACAGTGGTCCAAATACAGCACAAATCTAGTGTGTTATCCAAACAAGCAGTTAGTATATTTACTTCAATTCAGAGTCCTCAGCAGGCCACATTATTAGCAAATGATGAAAAGTCATACACTCCTTCATCCCAACAACGGGCCTTGTGTCTTCATCCAATGTTTGTAATAGAGAGATCATCAGCAGGAGCAAATGACATCAGAGAACTTTGTGTTGTGAGTTATCTATTCTACAATTAGCTGCAAGTGTTTGTTGCCAGTTCACCATTTGAAGTCCTTTTAAAATGCGATATAGAACGGCACATCTTTTACAGGAACTGCTATGCTGTTGTCCTCATCAGAAGCCATTATACTGCTGACAAATCTATGCGGTTGGCCGAGTTGGTGCTTTTGTCCCATGTGTTCATCTTTGTGGGAGTCACACCTCCCTTGTTGCCGTTCATCTGCGAAAGAAAACCAGATTAATGCATGTTTAGATTCTAATACCCTTGTGAAAAATAACAGTGCTTAATTGTACTGAATGTGCAGCTGTAGTGAAATTGTTTTTATATATATATATATATATATATATATATATATATATATATATATATATATATATATATATATATATATATATATATATATATATATATATATGCAGATATTATAATATTAATAAAATAAATTGTGCTCTTAATTGTGCTTAAATGTCATGGCTCTTCCAAGCATTATAAGGGAGACTGTTGGGTCATTTTTGAAGTCCATAAAAGTGCATCTGTCCATTATGAAATTGTTCCACATGGCTTTAATAAAGGTCTTAATAAATCAGTGAAGGGGGGAGTGGGCCGACACCCTTGCCTCTTCATCATATGCATCTTCATCATATGCATCTTATCCTTTTGAATGATTTTTAATAACCTCATGAATTAAATAATCAGTTATTATCCTTTCACAATAATGAATTATATTGAAAATCAATTTTATTTGATCATTAATACATTTAACTATTATTTAATATGATTTTGACTCTATGTCTGCTGTATGGTTTCTAAGTTGCTTTCCAGAGACGGTCTGACAAAGACAGTCTGTGCCCTGACATAGATAGCCTGACCTATATCTCTGGGTCCTGACCAACAGAGCCTTGGAGAGAAAGTTAGAACTTCCAAGAGGTGAAACCTGCCTGTTGCTAGTAACCCCAGGGGTGGGAGGATTTGAGTCTCCCAATTGTGATTTCTTCCCATTTATATAGTGTGATTTTTCCCATTGATAGAAGTACATTTTTGTCTTTATATTTCTTTATAGAATGAGGTAGATGACATTAGCCATACTTTTCTTTCTGGAGATGTGTTTGTCATGTGGTGTTGATATCTTGTTCTGTTGATAAGCTCACTGCTGCGCTAACCTTGGAGGAGAGATGTGCCCTAGAGTCTTGTGTGTGTGTGTGTGTTACATGTTCTGTGCAGGTCTATGGACTGGATTGGACCGCTTTTCTCACACCCTAGACCTCTTGGCGTCTTTCTAGGACTCCCCTGAAGTCAACACTACCCCAATCTTGGGATTGTCTGATGTATACATCCTGATTAACAACAACAACATCTCCTATCTATTCTCGCGTGACACATTGTATAAATAAACGCATCACTTCGCTTCAGAAGGCCTTTATTAACCCCCCGTTTTATGGGTCAGATGCAGTTCTATGGACTTCAAAAATGACCCAACAGTCACTGCCATTATAAAGCTCGGAAGAGCCAGGACATTTTTTAATATAACTCTAAATGTATTGCTTTGAAAGAAGAATGTCAAATACACCTAGGATGGCTTGAGGGTGAGTAAATCATGGGGTCATTTTCATTTCTGGGTGAACTAACCTTTTAACCATATTTCAAAGACAATAGAACTAATTATAAAATTATAAAAATGTACTTAAGTCCTACTGAAGTGGGTCAAAAAGCATTGTTAAGTTCTATACTATAATTCATCTTCATTTAATTGTTAACATGGAAATAAGTGTCTGAAAATAATTAATTTAGTGTGCACTTAAGTATAGTCTTTTAAAGTATATTATTTCCGTGATACGTGCTCTTTTTGAAAGCACTATCACAATGGTAAATCTAAAACCACTGGTCATGAACAATACAAATGTAAAACTGAAAAGAACTGGAATTACTCACAATGTCTGAGTTGAAAGGTTTGACGTTGATGTTGCGGATTGAGCTGCTGGTTAAAGTCCACACTTTGGTTTTGTGTTTGAAAGCAGCCCTGACCTGCGGAGCAGTAATAGACCATGAAATCTGTTAGCCAACACCTGGTTTATATATCAAAAAGATATCGTGATTGAGTTTGAAAGTGCTTCTAAAGTCCAATTCACACTGCGCAGACAGACGGCAACATAATGCACCACTAGATGGCGATCACACTTCAACTCCATAAAACAATCTCCATCATTTACACCGGTTTGCTGCGGGAACGTCAGACATTTCCCCTGACATACAGCACAGTCTTCAGACACAGCTGCACAAACATGCTCTTACCTCAGAGTTTAACAGGCAGTGAAACAGGAATATGAAGAACCCCTTTGAGAAAAAAAAGAAGGAAAACAACAGATAACACTAAATATTGTGAAAGCGCTCCAACTCACATCTGCAAAAGTTCTTACAAGTCAGTCCAGGTCCGAAGTCATTTCAAACATTGTTATGTCCTATATTTTTTCAAAGCTGACAATGTTTGGCGAACATGCCGTTGACTTTGGAGGCTGTTATATAAGTGAAAATCAATCAGTTTGAGTAAGACCTGTGGTCATTAGTGCAGCGCTGTTGTGTTACACAGTAGTGATGTCTGACCTGTAGTGAGTTAAACACTGCAAACATATACTGGAAAAGCAGGGAGTGGTCATTCACTGCCAGAACCCCGAAGATCCATGATATGCCCAGGATGGGCAAGAGTACCGCCACTGCTTTAGTTGTCAGCCTAAAAAGACACACACACACGTTAGGTTTTTGTGAATTGTGAGGACATTCCTTAGGCGTAAATGATTTTACACCGTACAAATTGTTCTACCCACAATGTTGGTGATCACACACACAGATGTTTGTTTTTGTGAAATGTGGGGACATCCCATAGGCGTAATGGTTTTAATACTGTACAAACTTTATTTTCTATCTCCCTACACTGCCCCTACCCCTACCCATCACAGGAAACATTCTGCTTTGTGTATGATTTTTAAGCACTTAGAAAAGTGGGGACATGGGGAAATGTCCTCATAAGTCTCTCCCCCCCCCCCCCCCCCACACACACACACAGACACACACACACAAGCAAAGCAAATGCAAAATGGCAGATATCACATTCATGATAGAGAAACTCACTTCACAGAGTTGGCGTCTCCGTGAACCTTATAATTCTCAGCGCTGATTCTGGATATGATTCGCGTCACAGCAACCAAAATGCCAATGTTCACCTGGATGGCAGAGAGTACAACATTACAAATGTTCCTTTCATGCTAACCTAGAGTAGTGCATTTCATACACCTCATTAACAGCTACTTACCATTATAACAAACAGAGCAGGAGCTACAAAAGCCCAAATCGCTCCATTATTCAGAGATAGCCAGCAACTAGTTTGGAGAAAGACAAAACCAAAGGGCCAAGTTATATCAAACAAATCACCTTTTCTTTTGACCATTTCATGACCCACAGTGTTGTTATGGTAACTTACTTGCCAACCTCTCCATAGCTGTTAAGTGACAAAGTCATAGACACCACACATATGACCAGAGGGCTTCCTGAGTAAAAACGGGAACAGTTTTTGATGAAAATTTTTGTAGTAACAAGTACTTTAAACAACATTTTCTAATTCATATTACTGCACATTTTTAAGTATGCTATTTTGCCAACGTTAAATTATACATCTTGAAACAATGAAAATGCATTACCAATTTTCATCTATCTATCTATCTATCTATCTATCTATCTATCTATCTATCTATCTATCTATCTATCTATCTATCTATCTATCTATCTATCTATCTATCTATCTATCTATCTATCTATCTATCTATCTATCTATCTATCTATCTATCTATCTATCTATCTATCTATCTATCTATCTATATCCATAAAAAAATATATATATTTTGTTTATGAAATAAATGTATACTTTTAGTATAAATCCATTCAACAAGGGTGCATTAAACTAATCAAAAGTGACAGAATGTTACACTGTTACAAAAATATATTAAAAATGTAAAAAATTCTCAAAATTGATATTAATAAGGACTGTTTCTATAGAAATTCTGAAGTCATGTGACACTGAAGACTAGAGTAATGCTGAAAATTCAGCTTTGCATCACAGTAATAAATTACATCTTATTTTAAACTATACCGGTAATTATATTTTCACAATGTTTTTACTGTATTTTTGACCTAATAAATGCATCCTTGGTGAGCATAAGAGGTTTTTTTTTCAAATAGATATCAAAATCTTGCTCCAAAACTTTTGGATGGTAGTATATATATATATATTATAAATATATATTATAAAGAGTATATAGCTTCTTAGAAGTGTTGCCAAATCCTGCTCTCTCACCATGTGTTTTTGTTATATATGAATGACGTGCTAAAAGACAAATGTTTGAGGGAAAAAAACCTGGAACATTATTGGAGCTAAAAATACCTTCTTGTAAAACTCAGCATAGACGTTTTCAGATTATGTCGTAGGAACTAAAATAAGAACTGTTGGACTGTAGCTGTTGTTTCGTGCCACCATAAATAAAAAGCAGTGTAGCTGTGCCAAAGGCTTTTAGAAAGGGAGTAGACTTCAGTTTAAAGTAATGACTTAAATCTAACAAAGCCTGTTTTCATCATCCACAGTGAGCCAATCACATATGTCACTAGGGATACAAATAAACATGGCTATTTATTCAACACTTTTTTCATACGTAATAATGAAAAACACCTTAAATTATCATGATGCCAACTTTGCCTGTACTAATAAAAGTGTATATCGATTTACTTCAAGGCCCCTTGTAGCTCTGGCAATGTCATTTTATGTGAAAAAAGCAGATTATAAACTTTTCTCAAAAGAGCGAGTGAGAAAATAAGGTAAAGCACATGTTGTCTATTAGCACATCTGCACATTTGAGAGCAGCTTAATAACAGTGACGGCATCATTAGCGATGACCCACTGAAGACTCGGCTAAGATTTAATGTCCTGACAGCTCAGATGGACAACAACACACAAATGTCTTATTTTCCTCCCTTTTTCAACAACAGTGCCACATCAGTCATGGCTGAAGGAGGAGGCTGATCTCTCTCAGCGCTAATGCCTGCTGTGGGACAACCTCATTTGACATTTGGGTTTGAGTATTAAAATGATTCAGGTCGTTTAAGACAAATGAAATAGATCTGATGTTTTTCTTCTCAGCGTGTGTGATTCAGTTAGTTAGATCAAGCATGTCTGTGTGTAATGAAGTGTGTAGTTTATATGAATGTGTGTACACAGAGATTAATTCACTAAATGTCACAACTGTATCAGTGGATTTTTTGTCTTACTCACAAATAACCAATAATACAGTTAATTTATTTGCTAAATCACATTTAAAAATCACACTTTAAAACGTAACTTTTTTATAGCTTTTAGCAGTGACTGTTTGTGATTTATTGCTGTGTTATGTTAGGATCTTATTCTTTTCATGGGTGGCCAAGGCTCATTGATGCACATGGGGAGCGAAGGCTGGCCTGTGTGGTCCGATTAAACAGATGAGCTACTGTAGCTCAATGCTCCAGAAGTTAATGCTGGTTCTGATAGAAAGGTGTCAGAATATATAGTGCATCACAGTTTGTTGTATATGGGGCTGCATATGCTGACCAGATAGGGTGTCCATGCATGCCAAAAGCGCAAACAGTGGGCACGTGAGCATCAGAACTGGGCCATGGAGAAAGAAGATATATTGAAGAAGGTGGCCTGGTCTGATGAATCATGTTTTCTTTCACATCACTTGGATGGCCGGTGCGCCACTTTCTCAGGGAACACATCGCACCAGGATGCACTATTGGAAGAAGGCAAGCCGGCAGAGGCAGTGTGATGCTTTGGACAATGTTCAGCTGGGATGGGTCTTACCATCCATGTGGATGATACTTTGCCACGTACCACCTATCTAAGCATTGTTGCAGACAAGGTACACCCTTTCAGGGAAACGGTATTCCCTTGTGTCTGCAGCCTCTTTCAGCAGGATAATGCGGCCTGCCACAAAGCAAAAATGGTTCAGAAATGGTCTGAGGAGCACAACGAGTTTGAGGTATTGACTTGGCCTCCAAATTCCCCAGATCTCATTCCAATCGAGCATCTGTGGGATGTTCCGAATAAAGTCCAATCCATGGAGGCCATACCTCGCAATTTACAGGATCTGCTGCTATCATCTTGGTGCCAGACACAGGCGGACAGAAGTGAAGTATTTCTACTTTCTACTCAAGTACATTTTTAAGTATACTTGATCAGTGTTTTTTTTTTTTTGGTGGAAAACTTTTACTTCACCAAATTCCAAAGCATACTATAAAATGTCATACTTTTTACTGCACTACATTTCATAAATAAAAGTTGTTGTTTTCTTAGCTTTAATATTTAATTACATACAATGTTTTGTACTTTCTTACTTGTACTCTTAATTACTTTTACTTGAATAAAAGTATACAGTACTAATTCTTTCTATAATTAAGTATTAAATGATATTCAGTATGAAATATATTGCAGTAAAAAGTACAATATTATGTTTTGGAATGTTGTGAAGTAAAAGTTTTCCAAAGAAGTACACTGATAAAGTACATATACTTGAAAAACAAAATGACTTTGAAAGTAAAAATACTTCAATACTGTCTGGCTCTGGTGCCAGATACCACAGCACACCTTCAGGGGTCTAGTGGAGTCCATGCCTCGACGGGTCTGGGCTGTTTTGGCAGCAAAAGGGGGATCAACACAATATTAGGAAGGTGGTCAATAATGTTTACCTGATCTGTGTAAATAAAGCATGACACATTGACAAATGATGTATGGGTCTCATTTACTAGTAATTGTGTCAATTATTTCATATTTGTACGCACAGCAGAACTTTCATTCATGCATATGCACATGAATTTGTTCTTACCTTATTGTAATGTTAATAAATTTGGAGAAAGCATTTGCATAAAACAAGCCTAAATCATCTCCATATAAGGGCTTTTCACACAACCTTTCATTTGCAGTCTTTCATTACTTTCAGCAGCAGAAATATGATGCTCTCTGAAACCAGTTCAAACACACTAGAATACAGATGACAGACCTCTCATTACCCAGCTATACATATGATTATGAGTGTTTTTATACAGAGAAACCTTGCTGCGTTCATTTTTAGCACTTTTGAGAGGTGATTCTGGTGTCTGCATTACAGTGGAATAATGTGTGACAATTTTTTTGTGATCTGCTGCATTCTCCACCTGCAAGGTGTTGTACTCACCCCATCCGATGGCATAGTAATAAAAGTGTTTGCTGCTCTCCGAGCTGAAGACTTTGATCACCATGCTGTAGAGATGCAGCCCTTCCACCAGCATCCAGGCAAACGCACAGAGGAAGAAGAAATGCAGCAACACGGCCATGATCTTACATGGAAGCTGGAAGGTGGAGAATAGTATCATTCACTGTGGCCTTTGGGATCAGGGCAAGTGTCTAGACAACATACACTGCACAGAAAACTGATCTATTTTGTACATCATTGCTAATGTAATAGATGATGTTAAAATAAACACATGGGCGACAGCTCTATTGAGTTAAGCGGGTGTTCAGCCAAATCTTCAGACAGAGGAAGCACAATCAAATTAACTGAGTATCAAATGAATCTGTCTATAATGCCAGAGGTATGTAAGGAGTTTAGAGCAGTCATCGGCTCTTTCCACCTTATTGGATTTCTTATTGGAAGTAATAACAACATGTTTTAGATACCGATAATGATATGATAATCACCATAGACAACAAACACAATAAAACACAATATCTTGTAAATAAGATGAGTCATTTGAACATTTCATAAGCATCTTCCAACAAAAAATACTATGGAGGATTTCTTTGCAAACTTTCCATTTTTGTTTCAGTTATTGTCTAATAACTATTGTTTTTAATTAAAGAACATACAAGTTCTTGAAACTTCTGGAATCACTAAATAAATAAAGGTTAATTATTTTATTATATCAATATTACCACACTGTAAAAAAATATTAAAAAATCAAGTTACCTGGTTGCCTTAACATTTTGAGTTATATAATGAAAATTTTTGAGAATTGACAACCCTTATTCAAATATTTTGTAAGTATATTGGGTAATTGTGTGCGACACAGTGAAACATGCTATTTTCACTATTTTTATAATTTATCAATTTTTTTATGTGGTTCATTATACAATCATATTTTGAGTTTCTATTCATTAAACCAATTTCTTCATTGTATGAACTCAAATTTTAATTCCAATAAACTCAAAATTTTAAGGCAACCAGGTAACTTTTAAGTTAAACCATTTTTTTTACAGTGTAATATCTGTATCGTATAACTGTTTGGAAACAAGCTACTTTTTAATAATTACAGCAGCAATATAATAGGGGTTATCGGGTAAAAAAGGCTGAAAACCACTGCTTTAAGATGAAACTGTGAATTGTGCTAAATGGACTCACCGTGCTGGGACTGAAGCGGAAACTGATGAGCAGAAGGATCTGAGCAACTAAGATGGCAAATGCCAAGTTGGCATGAATATGGTAACGTTGGTTACGGATGGTACTAACAGACCTGCATGCACAGAAAAAAAGTATGAATTTGAAATAGTAATGGTGGAGAAACACTAAAGGCTTACACTAAGTTATCATATTTTAAAAAAATCAAAAAGAAGCTGACAAGTTTTATCATGTAGATAAAACATTTTTTGATTATATTTAAATAGAAGATTATAATCATGCATGTTCACAAAGCAATATGGCCTACTTACGACAACACGGCAAAGGTCACCAAGGTTATTGCCAGGCAGAAAATAGAGATAGAGCAGCCAATGTAACTAATAGCAGACAGCGCCACCTGGTGGGCCTTTGAGAGCTGTGGTGGAGACAAATGTGACAGCATAGACAATTAGATGAGGACAATAACTGAATTTGGATGAGAGTAAATCACAGCACTGAAGGGGGTTAAATGAGTTGAAAACCCCAGATGTTATTGCAAATAAGAAACACTGAATACCACAGCAACAATCCACTGATTGTAAAGTCAAAGGTTGCCAATGACCATCTGTATTTGGATTGACGTTCGCATAATCGTAAATGACTTGAAAGTTACAACAGCATTTCATCAGAACAAACCTGCATGAGTCTAACATAAATCCAATCAATCAAATCATTTCTTGGAACAAAATGTTTTTCTTAGAGAGCACTAACTATTTACAGACAACGTAGACCAATGACTGAGAAAAGATGACAGTAACTTTTAAAAGTCTTGCTTTTTTATATCAAATTTACATACATAAGTATCTATATATTCAAAGTCAGCACATTAACCCTGATTATTTCTCCTACAACTACTCTTAATACACTGGCGTTTAAAAGTTTTGGGTCAGTAAGTAATTTCCTTAAAATTAATACTTTTAATCAGTGAGGACGCTAGCCTAGAAATCTAGACGCACCCTAGCGGCAGCAAATTTAATTTGCCCGCAAGTGTGGTCTAGCCACTCTCAATTCCTATCTGAGCTGTATTCCTCAGAATCTGGACTGCCCAATCACATCGTGTATAGTCAGCGGGCGGGGCCATAATGACGACGGCCGAGTTGCGTTTGCGTGCTTCTAGTAACACAGTCTTCTAGTAAACACAGAAACTGGCGAACGGCGGCGGTCTTTCGAATCAGCTCTGCCCGCGCCTCTGGAAGACTTGGAGTTAAGCTTTTCTCTGAGAAAAGAACAAAGAGCGGCACTGAAGTCATTCTTAAAAAGGGAAGATGTGTTCGGAGTTTAGCCGACCGGAACGGCGAAAGTTTAATCAGTCAGCGAGCTCCCCTTCACCGTCGTTGCTCCGGTTGGTTGTAGAGCTATCCTATCGCGTGCAGAGGGAGTTTGAAAGACAACCGTTTATCCCGCCCCTCGGATTGAGCCCTGTCTATGGTGAGTTTCCAGACCAAACATCTTGATGTGGGTCTGGCTTGTCAGGCTATGAGGATGCATTAAATTGATCAAAAGTGACAGTAAAGATATTTATAATGCTTATTTAAAAATATATCTATTTAAATTAAATGCTCTTCTTTATATTTATAACTTTAAATTTATCAAATAATCCTGAAAAATAAATAAATAAATGTTTTCCACAAAAATATTTATCAGCAACTGTTTCAACATAGGTTCTTTTTCAATAAATGTTCTTGAGCACCAAAATCAGTATTTTGATTTATGAAAGACCACGTGACAGGAAAATAAATTAAGTTTTTAATTGTAACAATATTTCACAATATTACTGTTTATACTGTATTTTTGATCAAATGAATGCAGTGTTGGTGCGTTTACTTGATCAAAAACACAGTATAATATAAAAAAAAACATAAAAACAACATTACTGACCCAAACTTTGTCATATCAAAGTTTGATACTATAAAAATATTACCAAAAAAAGTGAGATTAAACAGAAAATGTAACTAATTTATTGCATATTTCAAAACTAATGGCTTATTCTGTACTTCCACAAATGAAGGTGTGCATATTAACTGCATCAAACCATCTAAAATATACATTTCAAAACTCTGACATTATTGAGCCTTGTTTGCTAGCCTGGCATCACATGACTTGGTCTTGGTATGCACTTTAAAGCACTGATTAGAAACAGAAGTTTCATAAATGTTTAAAAACTAAAACAGGAAACCAGAACTCGATTTTGCCCATCACAATTTAAATAGTGTAAAATGGTTATAAAAACAATTTTACCACAGTTTCACCCCCCGCAAAACCACTTAACTAACAGATTTTCATGACACAACCCCTTCTAACCATCTGTTGGTAAAGAGCGAACAGGTTTTATTCCTGAACATCAGTCAGGATATAGAGCTGCATTGTTACGGCTCCTCTGACACAGTGCCAGTAATTGGTACTCAGTGTTGCGTCTGCACGTCGAGCCCATTGGCAGTTGTTTTCCCCCATAATTCTATTTCCGTGCGTGGGTTCGATCGTACATTAACTCCGCTTCCTGCCTTGTGATTATCGTGGGCCCAGAATATCGAGGATCTGCAGAGCGGTGGAGAAAGCACGATTTCCTCTAGGCTTGAAGTACTGAGGTGAGCCGCTAATTGAGGCCCCGGCAGAGGCGGGAATTAGCATCAAAGCTCCAGAGGAGATGATTACATGACTGAGCGAGGACAGATTTTCTCAACAAACACATGCAGATGATAGATGCAGAAGAGCCAAGCTGCACCTGGGTGCCACGGTTTGGCTCGCGCACCATCGGAGAAGAACCTCGAAAACAGCAATCTGCATTAGCGTGAAGCAATACGTCTCTTATCTTCACAAACATGTCCCTACTTAGTGGGAACATCTTGCTGACAGCATTTTTAGCTTGACTTAAATTCACTCTTTAGTTCTATTTAAATAAATCAACATGTCAAGGGTTACCAAAATATCAAGCTGTGCCTGTCGTTCTGTATTTCAAAGGCAGATGTTATTTACAAGCTTGCTCTGACAGATGACAATCCATTTGTCCGCCCAAACCCGGCCCACAGGCCTCTGACTAGCGGCCTCCCCCGAGACACTTTCACACACAACGATGAGTTTCGAATGAACTAGAAACAAAATCCTGCACGTCACCCCTGGAGAAGTGTCTCAACTGCGTCCAAACTGTCTTCTGTATTAAAGCTCTGCTGCTGATTTACAGAGAGTCTCGGCCAATCAAAACCTCAAGCCCTGCATGCTGCTGGCTCGCTGCGGACGAGAAACACAGTTAGCATCGCATTCATCGCAGTGCCTTGGAGTTTTCAAAGATCCCTGATGGGATATGACCTCAATGCTCAATCAAGGTATCTTGAGAAATTCCACTAACATCAGGGTTCGCAGCCAGTTTTGTACTATATGCGCATATTTCTGGAAATCAGCTTGGATAAGACTTAGGTAGTCAGATATAGACGTCATGGACTGAGCGCCCTAAAATTGCTGGTGCTTATATATATATATATATATATATATATATATATAAAGCAGGTTTCAGTTCTCTTGTTTGCATTAAAACCAAGTAGCAATCAAAATAGAAATAACAGCGGAGATGAAATGCAAGCTTTCATTTAAAAGGGGCTGTTCAGACAGACAAAACAGAAAGATGAAGCCTGATGGAATAGAGAAATATCGATATTTGTTATTTATTTATATCTGTATTCCTAGTCTTTCTTCATAGCAGATTAATTATTGAAAAAGCAGTATGTCTAACCTGTTTCTACCAAATACATAAAATCTTACTATATATGGCAATGTGAGATACACATTCTCAAAAGAATTTTAGTATAATAAATTGTATTAAAAACAAACAACATATATATTACTCCATGGAGAAAGTAAACAGAATTATGTTAAACTTAAAGACACGAAAAGTGCCGTAAAGGTCTTGGATCAAAAGTAAGCAAGATGGATGGTAATTTATCTAGCACAAAAGAAAACAGGCAGCAGACATTGAGTGACATTGAGTGCCTCACCTCCAAAGGAACCACTTGCATAAGGATGGCAAAGTTTGTCAGATGGTTACACAAGCAAATGGAGAAGGACAGGTTTCCATCAGCTCTCACACACCCTTCGTTGGACCACACACCCTCTTTGAAGCTGAAACACACACACACACACACACACACACACACACACACACACACACACACACACACACACACACACACACACACACACACACACACACACACACACACACACACACACACACACACACACACACACACACACACACACACACACACAGGTTTAATTGAGCATTACAGTTGCTGGAGTTGTTCATTGTTTATATTGAAACCATACGCATTCACACCCTCGCCCAGCGTTAATGGAATTACCAGAGAGTAATTAATCAAATCTGATCTAAACGAAATCAAAACTAACGTAAGAACCCATTAATCTCAGTTAGAGAAAATATTCCAGTTTCATCACTCCATTAATGATGCAGTCATTTATTAAATATCCACATGGGAGAAAGAGCGAACAAGCTAAATAAAGAATGAGAGAGCGAGAGAGAGAGAGAGAGAGAGAGAGAGAGAGAGAGAGAGAGAGAGAGAGAGAGAGAGAGAGAGAGAGAGAGAGAGAGAGAGAGAGAGAGAGAGAGAGAGAGAGAGAGAGACAATGGAGGGAGGGATCACACTCCAAATCAAACATGCTCTAATTCAAATGATTCACATTGTTCACATGATCCCGAAATTGGCTTCATTACTTGGCCTTAAGTGATTTTTTGGGTATAGCTATTTTGGTATAAGATTGCTTTTTTTAATCAACAAGAGATTTTCATGATTTCTAAAAGACTAGATTGAATGACAAATTGGAAGAAAGACTCAAAGATCAATTAGAATACTGACAATTGTATGCATAAACTAGTCCAAATGAAAATTATGAGGCTGTGCTAAATATCATATAAATACCTACTGTATTCCTGGCTCTTATAAAGGATAACAGAGGGATATAAATACAAGACACACATACTGATATATTGAAGCACTTCCTGAAAAGCTTTAACAGGAAACATGAAATTAGACACATTAAAATAACAGATAGAGAGAGATAAATGGGAGAGAGAGACTACATAAATATCTCTGGACAGTGAGAATGAGGATGAAAGTTGGGACATCCTTAAATGGTCTAAAAATGTAAACAGTCCAACATTTTGATTGTAATTTTAACAGAAAATAAGTATGTAAAAATGCTACAGTAAAACTGTTAACTGCGTGAATGTAAAAAAATATGCTTGTTTTTTATTTTATTTTAAAATTAGGTACTGTTCAATTTATGCCTTAAGCACATTTCATGAGATTTTTGTTAGCAAAAATAAAAATAAAATAAATAAATAAAGCTTATTTACAGTTAAAACACAAACAAACAAACAAACAGGAAGTGGGCATTCTCTGACACCATAAAATGTGATTTTTCTATTTCCAAAAAATTATTTAAATAACAAATTGTTTATTGGTTATTATGGTGGTTATCACTATATATTTTAAAGTACACAGCATATTTAAATATCTAATTTAACATTTAAGTTCAAGTAAGTTAGTATATTAATACTATATCAGATAAAAAACAACAACATGGCTATGAACACAAGTACTAAAATGGAATTTCAAAATTCCTGTCACTATACTCCCCCCCCCCCCCCAATAATTACAAATAAATAACTGTGAAATACGAAACATTTGTATGCATAAAGAAGCACATGAAGCTGTGAGACCCACTTGTAGTCCAGGAAAGCGCAGTACAGGAACACTTTATTACTTTGGTTTAAGGCCAGGAGCTGCTGTTCTTTACTCTGAAAGACAGGAAAACAGTACAATTAAGAATGAAACATCACAGCTGTTATGTCCTTCATAAGTTACATTAGCATGCATATAAAAGTCCATTGTCAATAGTGTAGAGATGTATGAAGCACTCCTCACACAGATGTCACTTTTTAAGCTTTTCCAAGCAGCTTTCTGTTGGTAAGCACAGCAAATTCAAATGACCAAATGTACGTAATAATACTGATCGTGCAAATTGCTGCAAAGGCAAAATTTCGACCACAAAATTTGAACACAACTTTAGTGGCATTCAGTCCTCTATCATACCAGAGGCTTGAGACAAGTGTTTTAGTATCAGTGGTGACAACCACAGTCTCTCACATCAAGAGATTAGAAGCCAATATCACCAAATATATCAATAGTCAACATTTCAAAACGTGCACACATACACTATATTGCCAAAAGTTTTGAGACGTATGCTTGTACATGCACATGAACTTTAATGACATCCTATTCCCAATCCGTAGGGTTTAATATGGAGTTGGCCTACCCTTTGCAGCTCTAACAGCTTGGTTTAGAAGTGTGTTTATGGGAATTTTTGACCATTCTTCTAGAAGTGCATTTGTGAAGTCAGGCACTGATGACCCTCTGCTCTAATTCATCCCAAAATAGTTTTATCGGGTTGAGGTGCAGACCAGTCAAGTTCTACCACACCAAACTCGCTCCTCCATGTCTTTATGGACCTTGCTTTGTGCACTGGTGTGCAGTCATGTTGGAACAGGAAGGGGCCATCCCCAAACTGTTCCCACAAAGTTGGAAGCAAGAAATAGTCCAAAATGTTTTGGTCACCCCACACCACAATCCCCCCTTCACCAAACTTTACTCTTGGCACAATGCAGTCAGGCAAGTACCATTCTCCTGGCAACCTCCAAACCCAGACTTGTCCATCGGATTGCCAGACAGAGAAGCGTTATTGGTCACTCCAGAGAACATGTCTCTACTGCTCTAGTGTCCAGTGGCAGCGTGCTTTACACCACTTTACACCACAGTTGACGTGGGACATTTAGTGCTGAGGAAGTTTCAGAAATTGACTTATTGAACAGGTAGCAACCTATCATGAACCCACACTTGAAATCACTGAGCTCCTGAGAGCGACCCATTCTTTCACAAATGTTTGTGTCAGTCTGCATGCCTAGGTGCTTAATTTTATACACCTGTGGCCATGGAAGTGATTGGAACACCTGAATTCAATGATTTGGAGGGGTGCCCCAACACTTTTGGCAATATAGTGTACACGGACATTCCTTTTTTAAATAAATGCATACGCTCAGACACAAGAATGCTTTGAATATCCTCTCAATAGTCAGTCTCACAGAATATCCATGACTGCATAAAGGACACTATAAAGAATCAGTATGGAGGTTAAGAAAACAGACCCATATTTTAGACAGGAATGGAAAAAAACTGGTAGAGAGGATGAAGGATGTTTGGAAATGACTCGGAAACTACCTCTAGTATATCAACCAGTCAAAGTGGTGATAATTTAAAAGAGGATATAATTGAGAGAATTAGAACATTCCAAATGTTATCCAGCCGTGGCTACGTTTGACAGCACATAGAAAGAACGATATCATTATAGTGTGGGTAAGAGTTGAGGAACACTCAAGTGAAAACTTAAACGATAGCTGATGCTTTCCATTACTGATAGGACTCTTAATAGTAACAACAAATGATTTGGTCAGAGTAAACAGTTTGTGGCATTTTTCAAATCTCCCTTGCCCACACATTGCTTTGAAGCAATGTTAATTGTGCCTGTTGGTTTAAACAACAGGTTTAAGATGGTTTAACTAATAAAATGGTGGTTTAAATGAAAGTGGAAAACTTTTTGTTGTGCTGTTACCTGAAGGGGAACAGTACAGATCATTAACATCTTAATGAAAGACCAGAATGACTCCGTAAATGCATTGGTGTTGGAGACACAAACCTGGTGCTTCGTTTTTCTTTTTTTAAGGGGCAGTTTACGAGACTACCTTTTCCAGTTGTGGGTCAGAATACAATATGCCGCAATTCAAAAGTGTAGATAAGTTAAAGTAGGCTGAGCATGTATGGGTGTGGTTCTCATCTGCGCTTCCATAAGTTTTCACTTTCATTCGCTTCAGTTTCTATTGTAGTCCTACTCTCACTCTAGGTCAAAATCTCACTACTAAAAAAAGCAAGTCATTTTTACAGCTCCATCAGTAAGTCTCTCTCTCTCTCTCTCTCTCTCTCTCTCTCTCTCTCTCTCTCTCTCTCTCTCTCTCTCTCTCTCTCGTCAAATGAACACAGATGGGGTTGGCTTGGTGTTTGCGGCTCCCCCCTGCCCCGCAGCGCTCGGCACTTGCCAGAGAAGCGTGAAAGCACTCCAACACTTTATTAACAACAAAGGACTTGCAAAAGAGCACTCAGTATTGGAGGAGCTCCCTTTCTAACGTATCCAAAGACACAGAGAGAATGAAATTACACTTAAAATGCACACAAAAACACAGGTTGGTGATTAAGCTTGTTGGCTTGTACAGGTTTGGAATAAGTTCTTGAGTTATAACATTTATAGCCACAAAGAATTGTAGTGGTAAAAATCATTGTAGAGGTTAAATGTTGGCTAGATGTTACGTAACCTACAATTTCTGGGGGGTGCCTGGGGTATTTGGCAGCTGCTATGACATCATTCTCACCAGCCTATCAGATGACAGCAGGTTGTGTAATCACACATCAGGTCTATTCAGAGAGCCTGAGTGGCATGTGTTCATAATTAAGCAGAAAACACACATCCCTGTCATGCTGATGGAATGGTTTACACAGTCGACTCCGCCAACTGCAGCTTCAGTCTCTCTCCTGATTGGACGATGTGTAATTCCAAGCATATGCAAGCCTCTGTATTGTCATTCAGAGGAATGTGTTGAATGACAATAATGTGTCATGAATATTGATCAACATTCTGGATCAAATTGACGGGCCTGGACAACGATAAAGGATAATACGTGCCGTTTTATAAGGTAAGTTAGGTTGAGCCCTGTAGATTATGATTTAATATGGTTAGAATTTTACTAAATCATCAAAAGTCACAACAATTCAGTAGAATAGTTTCTTATTTAGCCTGCCTCTCATCTCTTCTGTCAAAATATGAAACATCTTGCACCAGACTGTGCCAGAGGTTAATATAAAACAACCTCACAGCTTTGCTCTATTTGGGTCTTTTTCAAAGTTCCCCAGAAAGCTTCATGTGGATGCCAAACTTCCTTCACACCCGGGTGAGTGATCTCCTTCCGCATCACCATTTGTTGGGGATCATTTGAAGGCGGAGAGGGCACAGATATGCTAGCTGTAACATCACAACATAGGCTTAGCTTATGAATATAAACTGGAAAATGTCAAATTAATATAGAGTATTTTTATAAAGAAGTCTCTCATGCTACACCTGAGTTTCAGTAGTCTACACCTGAGTTTCAGTAGTCATGTCAAAGCAATAACTAAATCAGCATACTATCATCTGAAAAATATTGCAAGGATTAGATGTTTTGTCTCCAGGCAAGACTTAGAGAAACTGGTTCATGCTTTCATCACCAGTAGGGTGGACTATTGTAACGGCCTTCTCACTGGCCTTCCCAAAAAGACCATTAGACAGCTGCAGCTCATACAGAGCGCTGCTGCCAGGATTGTGAGCAGAACCAGAAAATATGACCATATCACACCAGTCCTCAGGTCTTTAAATTGGCATCCAGTTATATTTAGGATCGATTTTAAAGTACTATTACTTGTTTATAAATCACTTAATGAGCTAGGACCTTAATACATCACAGATATGCTGATTAAATACAAACCCAACAGATCACTCAGATCAGCAGGATCAAGTCAGTTAGAAATACCAAGAGTTCACTCAAAGCAAGGAGAGTCTGCTTTTAGCCATTATCAATCAATCAATCAACTTTATTTATATAGCGCTTTTACAATCACGATTGTGTCAAAGCAGCTTCACAGTGTCAAACAGGATAATATTGCGACAAAATTAGATTTTGTCGCAATATGCCAGCCGCAGTTGGAACCAGCTTCCTGAACAGATCAGATGTGCTCCAACAGTAGCCACATTCAAATCCAGACTCAAAACACATCTGTTTAGCTGTGCATTTACTGAATGAGCTCTGAGCCACTGTATGTCCGACTGATTGCACCCTATCTTATCTCTTTATTAGGGGTTCAAGCACGAAGTGCTTGAAAACCTATTGTATTTGTGCCGGTTTATTATTCTGCCGTAAAACGCATCGTGCAGACCAAACCGTAAGGGCTAGAGACTTGAAACTTGCCCAATAGGTAGTACAAAAATCGAGGAGAGGTTATCAAATTATGAGCCAGATTGGCCCATAGGTGGCGCTATAGCGATCAATTGCGCAAAACTGCTCATAACTCCTAGACCGTTGGCCGTAGCCTCAAGTGCCTTATATCGTTGGAATCCTTGGCTCGAGACGGACCAGACGCATGCCTCGGATTGGCTCGCTCTTCAGGCGCCAATTTTGAGATATTTTGGGTTTTTTGAAAAACCTACTTTTGCAAACTGGTGCCTGGTTTTTTGACCTATCGGAACCAAACCAGTGCAGAAATATTCTCTGGAGTCAGATTATCAATAATCATTGAAAAAAAGTTGAAACTTTGATTCAATTTTGCTAAGGGGCGTCAAAATGGACGTTCAAGGCGGAGCCTATTTTATTAATAAGGCTATAACTCAAGAAAGAAATGAGATATCATCACCAAACTTGGTGCACTTATGTATGGGCTCAATCTTTGGTCACGATAAAAAAATCGTGATGATTGGGCTCTAGGTGGCGCTATAATGTTAAAAAAACTTAAAAACGGCTATTACCACCTGACTGTTAGTCTGATTGACTTGAAAATTGGTATGCAGTATCTTGGTCCAAGGCCCCATGTATGTATATGAGGACATCAGCATATCTCAATCAACATGGCCGCCATCGGCCAATGAAGTTGATACCTATAAGACAAGGTTAACGGAGGCCAATCAGAACGAAACTTGATGGGCATGTTTGACTCATGGCCCTAGAGGTCTGTAAGAATTTTGAAAGAAATCAACCACTAGTTGGCGCTAACTAGTTTTATGGCTCTGTAATCACGTGGTGTTTGACATATCCACACCATATGCATATCAATTGATAGATCTCCTCATGTTAAATAACTTTGCCTCTAGAGCCATTGCTGTCAATCAAATCGTTCATTAAATATTTGCAATTATGTTAAAAACCTACTTTTGCAAACTAGTCCCTGGTTTTTTACCCGATTGGAACCAAACCAGTCTAGGACAATTCTCTGGACTCTCTAGAGCAATCATCTTTGAAAAAAAAGTTGAACTTTTGCATTTGGATGGCCATAACAGGGACATTTAGAAAAGAGGTGTGGCAAAATACATTCAAAAGCCTATAAATACTAAGGGAAAACTCAAAACTTCACGACAATTGTTGGGTATATGTGGCATAACATGCTGAAGAAGCATGCAAAGTTTTATGGAGATCATACCATAGGTGGCGCTATACTGTTAAAAAGCTTTAAAACCATGCATTTCCTATGGTAAATTCCCTTTATTGGCTGTAAATGGCCTTTTCCATCTGTTATCATATAATGTTCAAATCATTTGTTAGATCTGCTCATTCTGACTCTCTAGATCAATTGAGAATGAGATGTCGTGCCCCGCCCATAGAGATCACGGAATCCTCCCCCTTCTGCCATTTTGGGAGGATAGTACTCGCCTTAGTGGATTCGGACAGAGACTGGAGAAGAGATATTCTGATGATGACTAAGTACATCATTTTCTAAACTCAATGTAACATGAAGTTTTAATCCACCCAAGCCGAGCTGAGAAAGCAGCTGCTGATAAACATACGCTATAATTCTCCTCAGGGTGTCAGTCATCGTCTAAACTCGTGACCGCGAAGCTGAAGTGTGTAACACCTGATGAATACAATCCTTTATTTATTTGTATTAAACATTTTGATCACTATTCTGTCATTTTCACTATCAATCATTTTACTGTATGTAATTTACATGTTTATGCCCAAAACGCTTAATTAATATTCAAAGTAGGCCTATAGTTGACAAATTTTCCTCTAACGTTACATTAATTTAAGGCACGTATTGAGCATTTATTCTACTTAAGAAGGCTGAACTAAAAGCACCAGCACACACAAGCGATCCTTTTTATTAGTCAAATTCATTTAGAAATCAAAACTCAACAGGTATTAAATATGATCAGTACAAGAAAAACTCTTACTGAGAGGACGAGCACTGGACTGCTGCAGGATAGTGGGGAGATTTATTTATATATTATTCAGAATGCACAGAAAATATATGTATAGAAACATTTCAGGAAGGTAGTAAAGCATCTAACATTAGGCCTCTGTTCCATTGTGCTGCAGGCAGCTCGTATGGGTCGACGTTTTTGATCTCAGCCAGCTTAAATACCTCTGCCTGGCGCTGGTAGTAAGTTTCTCCCTGTAAGAGGCCTCCATTTCTCCGTTTAAACGCGGTGATGATAATTCCTCAAGCCGTCGTTCCTGCTCCGATCTCTGTATCGCTCTTACAATGTTGCCCCTGGCAACCGATAGCGTAGGATCCCAAAATGGTGGACGGGCTCAAACACCGCCCAATTCGTCACGTGACAGCAAGCTACCATGACATATGTCCTCATTCTCAATAATTATCCAAAAAAATTACTTTTGCATTTGGATAGCTATAATAGGGTCATATCAAAATGTGACTTTGACCAAGTGTACCTAAACCTTTAACTCCTCAATAAATGTTTAGATCTTCTCAAAAATAGTTTGAGAATGTAAATGTGACATGTGACTCTAAACAAGCATTCAAACTTTTATGGAGATTGGTCTATAGGTGGCGCTATAACTATAAAAGCTTTGATGCGTTTGCTATGGTAAATTTCCTGTAATTGTTGTAAATTGTCTTTTTTATCTATTATCGTATAATGTTCAAATGATTTGTTAGATCTGCTCATTCTGACAGGTCAATAATTATCCAAAATGACTGGCATTTGCATTTGGATGGCTTAATTGGGTCATTTCAATATGTGGCCTTGACCAAGTGTCCCCGAAACCCTTTAATAAATCCTCAATGAATGCTCAGATCTTCATTTCATCTCAGTTTTAATTAATTTAATGCTTAAAGGCCTTAAATACAAAAGACCTTAACTGTTTAAAGGCCTTAAATGCTTGAACCCCGCTAAATGCTGCTTGCAGCTTTAATTCTTTTTATAATTGTTTTAGTTTACCTTTGTTCTTATCTTTGGTTATTGTTATTTTATATGTTCTTTTGAGTTAAATATGATAAGTGAAAACTGGGTTTGATGGAAATAGTAAGTTTGACAATAAGGTTTGAGTATGTATAAATCTGTGGAGGGTATGATGAGTGAGTATGGGTTTAACAAGAAGGTTCCTGAGTAAAAATCAAGGAATAGTGATCAAAATGGATGTTATGAACGTGTTTGAGAAAGAAATGAATGAGAGGTGTTCTAATTAAGATGGTACATGTATGTAGGCTGAAATGTGCTATACAAATAAACTTGCCTTGCCTTGCCTTGCCTCATGCTGCATTTCCTCCAAGGCTGCATTTATTTGATCAAAAATACAGTAAAGACAATAACAAAATACTATGACATTTTAGAAACTAGTAACTGAATAAAATTTATTCCTGTGATGGCTAAAATACATTTTCAGCATCCAGTCTTCAGTGTCACATGATCCTTCAGAAATCATTCTAATATGTTGATTTGATGTTCAAGAAACATTTATTATTATTTAATGAATAGAAAATATTTTCTCAGTATCTCATAAGTCTCATTAATGTACACACAGCACCCAATATTTACAGGAAAACACATTTTTGCAGAATTATTAAAAAAGAAACACTTAATTATCACATGGTCCTACGTATTCAGACCCTTTGCTTAGTATTTAGTAGAAGCACCCTTTTGATCTAATAAAACCATTAGTCTTTTTGAGAAAGATGCAACACGTTTATCACACCTGGATTTGGGGATATTGTGCCATTCCTCTTTGCAGATCCTATCGAGTTCTGTCAGGTTGGATTGTAAACGTTGATGGACAGCCATTTTCAGGTCTCTCCAGAGATGCTCAGATGTTAACAGATTGGAGGTTGCACACTGCCTGCGTGATGCGCGGCTCGAGCTAACACGTGCATACTACACTGTAAAAAAAATGTGTTGGTTTTTGTTGGTTTAACTTAAAAAAGTAAGTAACCTGGTTGCCTTAATTAAAATATTTAGTTGATATAAAATAAAGGAATTTTTTAAATAAATAGAAACTCAAAATATTATTGTATCTGAACCACATAAAAAATTTGATAAATCATGAAAATATCACAATTTGGCATGTTTCACTGCGTCATCAGAAATAAAACACACACAATTACCCAATATGCTTACAAAATCTTTTAATAATATTTTAATAAAGGTTGTCGAATCTCAAAAAATGTTCATTGTATTAACTCAAAATTTTAATGTCAAAATTTTAAGGCAACCAGGTAACTTTTTTTCTAAATAATTTTTTACAGCGAAGAAATAGAAGAGACGCCTATTTTTCACGCGACAGATGAGCGTTTTCAAGTAAAATGTCAATTACAAAAATGTAATTTTGACATGAATACATATTAATTACATTTTCATGTTTGAAAGTCTCTAGGTTAACATAAATGCAGATATAGGCCTAATTGTAATAATAAAAAACAACATAATTATCGATTTTGAAATATTACACCTGTCAATACAGAAATAAATATTCTGTAGCCTATTTTGCTGTCAATACTGCCGATGTTTTCTTGAAGTGAAGTATAGGCCTTGAAGTATAGAAGTAAAGGCCTTCCCTGTACATCAATAGTAGCAGCAGCACCACGCCAGACACGCTTCTGGTGTGCAAAGACAGAAAACGGCACACAGCCGCCCCGCAGCTGACACGCAACAGAAATGCCACGCTTGCAGTGTGTCTCCGGCCTCATATTAGCTGTGTGCTTAGGGTCATTGTCTTGTTGGAAGGTGAACCTTCGGCCCAGTCTGAGGTCTTTAACACTCTGGAGAAGGTTTTGGTTCAGGATATCCCTTTACGTGGCCTTATTCATCTTTCCCTCGATTGCAACCAGTCGTCCTGTCCCTGCAGCTGAAAAACACCCCCACAGCATGATGCTGCCACCTCCATGATTCACTGTTAGGACTGTATTGGACAAGTGATGAGCAGTGCCTTGTTTTCTCCACACATACCGCTTAGAACTAAGGCCAAAAAGTTTTATCTTGGTCTTGTCAGACCATCTTATTTCTCACCATCTTGGAGTCCTTCAAGTTTTTAGCAAACTCCATGCAGGCTTTTCATGTGTCTTGCACTGCCATATAGCCCGACTGGTGGAGGGTTACAGTGATGGTTGACTTTCAACTTTCTCCCATCTCCCGACTGCATGACTCCACAGCCACAGTGATCTTTGGGTTCTTCTTTACCTCTCTCACCAATGCTCTTCTCCCCCGATAGCTCAGTTTGGCTGGATGGCCAGCTCTAGGAAAGATTCTGGTTGTCCCAAACGTCTTCCATTTAAGAATTATGGAGGCCACTGTGCTCTTAGGAACCTTAATATCTTATATAGACAGGTGTGTGTCTTTCCTAATCAAGTCCAATCAGTATAATCAAACACAGCTGGACGCAAATGAAGGTGTAAACCCATTTGAAGGATGATCAGAAGAAATGGACAGCACCTGAGCTAAATATATCAGTGTCACAAGCAAAGGGTCTGAATACTTAGGACCATGTGATATTTCAGTTTTTCTTTTTTAATACGTCTGCGAAAATGTCAACAATTCTGTGTTTTTCTGTCAATATAGGGTGCTGTATGTACATTAATGAGAAAAAATTAACTTAAATGATTTTAGCAAATGGCTGCAATATAACAAAGAGTGGAAAATGTAAGGGGGTCTGAATACTTTCCGTACCCACTGTGTGTGTGTGTGTGTGTGTATATATATATATATATATATATATATATATATATATATATATATATATATATATATATATATATATATATATATATATATATATATATATATGTATATATATATATATATATATATATATATATATATATATATATATATATATATATATATATATTGTAATATTATATAGTGTAAATATTTAAATAGTTTTTAAGTGTTCATAAGTTAAGTGCTCACTTTGATTTTAGTCTAATTGACATTTTCAAGCACTCAAATGTATGAATTTGATTTTATTCCTTTGAGTTCACATTTTTATCTGCCATTGTGGTAACATTTTGGCAAATTATTATTTCACATTATGAAAAGTAATGTCCTAATCTGTCCTTATCTTCAGAATTTATAACTTTGCCTCAAAAAGGACTCTGTGCATCTGAAGTGGCGTCAATACGATAGAGTGGGAGTGTTGTTTCCATACTTTTGGGACAGTACCCTTGATGTCTGCCTTGATGACTAACCCAATGACTAACTGAAGGAAAAACTGAGTGCTAGCAATACAATAAAGCCTATATTTAATTTACACAACACAAGAACAATCCTATATAGTTCCCCAAGTGTTAAAAGAGTAATTGGCTGTTCTTTCAAAAATGTCAAAAGCATGTTGCGTTATATTTTCTGTTAGGTTTTTTGAAGCCATACGATAGGTTTGCATTTTAGTTTAAATATATTTAGGATATAACCTTATTTTTTGATGAACTGTTCCATTAAATATTTATTTATTTATTTATTTATTTATTTATTATTCACATCTCTCACTCTTACTTTCACACACACACATATGCAACAGCACATGCTCAGAATTGCCTGCTAAACATCTCCTCACACACTGTCTCTGATTGAGACCAAACCCAGTTACACACCATATAAAAACGCTGCCATTGGTTTCCTGAGGTATGCTGGTTAATGGCACTGCACTGGAGCATATTTACAGAACTGCTCAATCTAAATAAAGCCTGGCTGGGCTAAATTTAAAAAAGTGTGTTGTCCAAGCTTAACACAGAAGATAAATGTTGAGAAGTAAATGTAGGTTTTTGGTATTTCACGTTCTATTCACAGGCTCTGTAATTACATACGTTTATGGACAGGCTGGGCTGTAATTTAGAGCAGCTGCTTCTGTACATGGAGAATACAAAGACTACTGCACATGAAAAGTCAATGAAAACACAAAGACATGTTCCATCGAAAACTTGGAAACGAGACAGAAATAGGAAATGTGACAAGCCAGATTTGAATTAGTGTGACCAAATAATCATCACTGAGTTGGAGTTGGAGTGATCAATCTGATTCTCACAACTTCACAAAAAAGGCTCAAGCCACATTACTAAATTTGGAACAATATATGCTATTGTAATTGATTTATACTTGGTTACTTTTGATAATGGCCAATGAGAAACGCTTGAACAGTAAACGTGCATAAACATTTAGCACTGTGGTTCCCAAAACTGGGTATGTGAGGGGTACGCAAACAAAGTTTTGCTGTTTGTTTAAAAACCCAATCCCAAAAAAGTTGTGACACTGTACAAATCCTGAATATATAAGGAACGCAATAATTTACAAATCTCATAAACAATAGAATTATTCACAATAGAATATAATCAAATGTTGAAAATTAGAGATTTTGAAATGTCATGCCAAATATTGGCTCATTTTGAATTTCATCATAGAATGATTTGAAACAATATTTTAAATTGTTCTCTGTTATCTACATATAGGGTATGTGACTTATTTAAGCATTACATTTTTTTTTTTTTTTTTTTTTTACAGTTTTATAGGTCCATTTACAACTCCAGAAATTGTCCCTAGGATGTAATGCTCTCTTTTTGCCTTATTTGGAAGGGTCATGAATATTAATGTGGAGTTAGCCTATCATATAGCCTACCTTCTGACATTCATATTTTATTCTGTAACTGGAAAAGAAGTGAATATCGGCTCATGTGTACATGATCCGCGTGATGAGGCGCTCAGTCACACTTTAGTAAAGAGTGTGACATCTAGCCTACTGTTTGAATTTTGATACAAGTTAAATCAAAATTCACAGTTAAATTATTATTATTTATGTAATCAGGGAGTTTTTTTTTTAAATGTCGCAAAAGCACTTTGTTTCTACATGAACTGACTACCTCTTTGCACTTAAAAAAAAAAGAAAAAGAAAAGATTTTGTGGTATTTGGCATATTTGTTTTTGCTGTAGTTTTTAGGGGGTTATTTTTCCTGTAAAGATATCGAGATATATATCATAGCAAAATATATCAAGATTTTTTTTTGCTCCATATCGCCCAGCCCTAGTCAGTACTATAACTTCAGTCTACATGTGAACTAGCATAGCGTTAACTCATATCGTCAGCAGTCACAACTTTGTTTTTAGCATTTAAAAAAATTGTAATCACTGTAATGCATTTGATTTTACAATGATAGCTTCTTCACTTTGAATCAAAAATTTGAAACAGCGAACTGGTTAACATTACCGCAAAAATATGTTGTTTGTACAGTACAGTAGCCTACTAGCCTAGAAATCTAGACGGACTCTAGCGGCAGCAAATCTAATCTGCCCGAGAATGTCGTCTAGCAACTCTCAATACCCTTCTGAGCTGTAAACGCCAAACTCTTGCCGGGCCAATCACATCGTGCATAGAGTCAGTGGGCGGGGCCGTAATGACGATGGCCGAGTTGCGTTTGCGTGCTTCTAGTAAACACAGAAACTGGCGAACGGTGATCTTTCGAATCAGCTTTGACCGCGATTCTGGAGGACTTGGAGTTAAGCTTTTCTCTGAGAAAATAACAAAGAACGGCACTGAAGTCATTCTTAAAAAGGGAAGATGTGTTGGGAGTTTTGCCGACCGGATACTGTGAATGTTTAATCTATCAACAAGCTCTGTTTCACCTTAGTTGCTCTGGTTGGTGTAGGGCTATCCTATCGCGTGCAGAGGGAGTTTGAAAGACAACCGTTTATCCCGCCCCTCGGATTGAGCCCTGTCAATGGTGAGTTTCCAGACCAAACATCTTGATGTGGGTCGGGCTTGTCAGGCTAGTAGCCTACAGTTTTTTTTTTAAACAAATTGATGATGCCATATCAAATTACTACCGTTTCAACTTAAGTGGTGGAGATGACTAAAAGGAGCTAAAAGGATCGAGTGAGCGATCTGTAAGCAACTAAACTATTAGTTAGCTCCTGAGTTATGTTTTGTTGATAAAAACAGCCTATAGGCTAAATTATAATTATATCCAACAAAAGGGATTGCCATTTGTATCTACGGCTGTATTTTGTAGATTTGTATGACAACACTAGCAGGAAATAATATTAACTTTGACATTTGTCATACTGATGTGTACTACTTGGTGTTTCCTATTGTACTAGCATCTTGCATTGGATCTAGACAACACAGGTGATGTTGTCCACTAAGAAACTTCCAATTTAATAAGAAATTGTTTAGACAGTCAATAAGTGGATACAATCAGTACTTGCTGCTCGCAAAGATATAGTTTGAATTGGCGTTTCTCCAGTATCAGACGCTGAGTGAAGCCTGCTTGATATTGTCCAGGTTATAAAAACTGTCCATGGTGAAATGGGCCGAGCAAACAAACAACTTTTAATTAAATTGTTGTGGTATCTGGTTATAGATAAACATTGACGGTTTTGTTCAGTGGGAAGGGTATGAAAAGTCCCAACGTCCCCTGCACAGCCTGGAACATAACATCTATTTCCATGATCTGCCATTTTCGCTATCCTCGGGTGCCGCATGCGCTGCCGTATATAAATGTTGGGGGCGTACATATTAATGATCCCCAGCGATTGCGTCACAGTTGCCGTTATGTCGAGAATCGCTTGTTTTTCCGTGGTGTTTTTCACAAACAAGATTTACATATGAAGGAGGAAATAATGGTGTTTGAGACTCACTGTATGTAATGTCCATGTACTGAACTCTTGTTATTCAATATGCCATGGATAATAAAATGTTTAATTCTAGGGCACCTTTAAATGATCATATAAGGAACAGCTGGAGGACCAATTTGCAACTATGGCGGTGTCTCTCAGAAGTCAAGATAGGTAGAGGATCACCTATTAGCCCCCAATGCTGCGGTGAAAAATAGTGGAGCAATATCAGAAAGGAGTTTTTCAGAGAAAAACACAATCTACCATTTCGCCATTGCCGGCTAAAACTGGGACAAAAAAAGTTCAAAATTTGAAGTTCTTTTTGGAAAACTGGGATGTCATGTCATCCGGACTAAAGAGGACAAGGACAACCCAAGTTGTTATCAGTGCTCAGTTCAGAAGCCTGCATCTCTGATGGCATGGGGTTGCATGAGTGCATGTGGCATGGGCAGCTTACACATCTGGAAAGGTAAAATCAATGCTGAAAGGTATATCCAATTTCTAGAACAACATATGCTCCCATCCAGACGTTGTCTCTTTCAGGAAAGACCTTGCATTTTTCAACATGTAACAATCAATTACAACATCATGGCTGTGTAGAAGAAGGATCCGGGTACTAAAATGGTTAGCCTGCAGTCCAGATCTTTCACCCACAGAAAACATTTGGTGCATCGTAAAGAGGAAGATGCGACAAAGAAGACCTAAGACAGTTGAGGAACTAGAAGCCTGCATTAGACAAGAATGGGACAACATTCCTATTCCTAAACTTGAGCAAACTTGTCTCTTCAGTCCCCAGAAGTTTGCAGACTGTTATAAAAAGAAGAGGGGATGCCACACCGTGGTAAACATGGCCTTGTCCCAACTTTTTTGAGATGTATTGATGCCATGAAGTTTAAAATCTACTTATTTTTCCCTTAACACAATTATACATTTTCTCGGTTTAAAGATTTGATATGTCATCTATGTTGAAATTCTGGATAAAAAATTGAACTTTGAAACTTCCACATCATTGCATTCTGTTTTTATGCACAATTTGTACAGTGTCCCAACTTTTTTGGAATTGGGTTTGTAATTCTACCCGACCTTAAAATAAGATTAAAACCGAGCATCTAGGCTATTTCTAACAGGCAAAATGCCATAAAAGGTCAAATACATCAAATGACCTCATCTTTTGCAATCAAAACTGACTGCATCCACACAAGCAGTGTGCATATGATATGATGCGTGCAGTATAAACTGCGCTACATTACTGCCGTTCTCTGTACCTTTGGAAAAAAATGTACCTTTGGAAATTTAGGGTTTTTGCACTTACTAGCATTAAGCACAAATATACACACAGACAGTGCATAGAGATATATTTTAAAACTTATTTTAAAAAAGAATGCATTTTTTTCTCCAAATATCCACACAATTGCAAATGTGACATTTATTATATGCAACAGTTAAATAAACACAAAGATAATATTAAGTGAAGTATGTTTTAAACTGTATTGTTTGCTCTATTTTGCAATGAAATAAGAGTTCCAACGGAAGCCACAGTAGAAGTGTTTTGTGTCTCCAAGCAACACACAGCGTGTTTTGTTAGTGAACGAGTCTGTAGAGGAGACTGAGGCTGTAAAACATCTGTATAGGAGCTGTGCGTGGTGTGAGGAGAAGGGGTCTCAGGGGTTCGGACAGTTGACAGACGTCCTCCGGATCTGGAAAAAGCTAGGAAATGGTTGAAGTCTCTGTGGAACGCTAAAACCTGGATCCAGTCAAGGCTAAAAATGAAGTGAAACGTGCTTAGGTGATCGCGTGGGGACATTCTAAGAGCTTAATGGTATTTCAATCATAATGTCGATGAAAACACAATCTTGGAGTATTTGTTCGTTGTAAATCATAATATGAGAGAATTCTAAAAATATAAAAGTAAGAGTAACAAGGCAAGGCAGAACTTATAGTTTGAAGGTTATGTTTCAGGTGTTCAGAGAAAAAGAGTAGAAGAGGGAAAGAAAGAGAAAGATATGGAGAGGGAGAAAAGGAGGAGGCCACACAATCCGCAGCCATTAGCTACAACAGGATCACTTCAGCCAGACCATCTGCTATAGATTATAACAATTCATCTGAGAACGCGTGAGAGAAGGAGAGGAAATAAAGAAAGAGGGGGACGTCAGACCAACTGAAAGACATATTCAGAGAAATACTGGAGGAATGAACAAGAATAAATAATAGAATAAGTATGTGAATGAATGAGAGGCAGAATATATCAGTCAATGAGTAAATGAGTGATTGAGTGAATCAGTCAGAGAGTGAATGAGTGGCAAAATGAATCAGTCGGTGAGTGAATGAATGAGTGATTATGTGAATCAGTCAGAGAGTGAATGAGTGGCTAAATGAATCAGTCGGTGAGTGAATAAATGAGTGATTATGTGAATCAGTCAGAGAGTGAATGAGTGGCTAAATGAATCAGTCAGTGAGTGAATGAATGAGTGATTATGTGAATCAGTCAGAGAGTGAATGAGTGGCTAAATGAATCAGTCAGTGAGTGAATGAATGAGTGATTATGTGAATCAGTCAGAGAGTGAATGAGTGGCTAAATGAATCAGTCGGTGAGTGAATGAATGAGTGATTATGTGAATCAGTCAGAGAGTGAATGAGTGGCTGAATTAATCTGTCAGTGAGTGAATGAGTGGTTGAATAAATCAGTCTGTGAGTGAATGAGTGGCTAAATGAATCAGTTGGTGAGTGAATGAATGAGTGATTATGTGAATCAGTCAGAGAGTGAATGAGTGGCTAAATGAATCAGTCAGTAAGTGAATGAATGAGTGATTATGTGAATCAGTCAGAGTGAATGAGTGGCTAAATTAATCTGTCAGTGAGTGAATGAGTGGTTGAATAAATCAGTCAGTGAGTGAGTGAATGAGTGACTGAATTAATCAGTCAGTGAGTAAATGAGTGGTTGAATCAATCAGTCAGAGAGTGACTGAGTATTTGAATGAATCAATCAGTGAGTGGATAAGTGATTATGTGATTCAGTCAAAGAGTGAATGAGTGGCTGAATTAATTAGCCAGCGAGTGAATGAGTGGGTGAATGAATCAGTCAGCGAGTGGATGAGTAGTTGAATGAATCAAACAGTGAGTAAATGAGTGATTATGTGAACCATTCAGAGAGTGAAAGAGTGGTTAAATGAATCAGCCAGCGAGTGAATGAGTGATTGAATAAAACAGTCAGTGAGTGAATGGGGGATTGAAGGAATCAGTCAGTGAGTGAATGAGTGAGTGAGTAGTTGAATGAAAATCAAACAGTAAGTGAATGAGTCGTTGAATAAATCAGGCAGTGATTGAATGAGAGGATGAATGAATGGGTGAGCAGGTATGTGGGTGAATGAATAAGTGAATTTGAGTATGTGAATGTGTAAGTAACTGAGCGAGTAAAGGAATCAATCAAGTGAATAGTCCATGCCAGGGCCAGTCACATTTGCACTGCCACTTCCGGGGCTTGATTGTGCCTGTTCAGGGCTTTCTCGTGCCAATGGCCAGGGGCATTTGGCCCAGCGAATACATCATACTTGTGTATTTATTTGGTTTCATATTTCATGTTAACTCTTTCCCTGCTATTGACCAGTTTTTTTTCAGCAATCCACGATCTACAAGTTTTCACTGTAATATGGTAGGGGGAGCAGCTGCACATTATCTGAAATAATACAGACTCATTAGATCTAAAAACAGAAGCAGAAACAAGAAATAGAAGATTGCTTACAAATATGTAAGGCGATCATTAAACATTCAACAGCATATCAATTCTGAAATATATTGAAAATATTCTGGGGGCATTGAAATCTTGGTGAAAATGATCAAAAATGCTGGTGCAGACTGGCAACTTTTTTAAGAAACGCTGGTGGGGAAAGAATTAATACGTCTTTCTCTTCCATCTGTCTCTGTTAGAGAACTACCTGATACCCATATTTGGCACTGCATTGGTGTTTGTCATAAATTACATCATAACTCTATTCATTTAGTGAGCTTTTTCTGTTGCTCAGGCTTTAGCAACAGAGAGATTGCTTAAACCTCCTTAGATCTCATAATTCAGGGTGAAATTAATGGAAATAAACATTCCTTCTTCAAAAATGCGACAAATTTGCACATATCTGATTATTTTTCTAAATGTGCACACTTCTGGACTAAAAGCGCTAATATAGTTCTTTTGTGCAGCGCTGTGATCACAAATGCATAAGAAGATGCAAATAAATCAATATGTGCCGTGTGTGTCCTGGTCTGAAGTTTCCCCTTGCTAGTGGACTGGTGGTGTTATATGTGTTCCAAGGAAGTATGACTAGGGCAAGTTTAGGGTAGCACTGTGGGGCTACTAGCCCGAAAGTGGAAACCCAGACAGAGGTCCAACTCGACTCGAGGTCCAAGGCTCTTGGCCCCATACAACCTGTTGGTGGCCATGAATCACACTGCCCCGGCAGTGGCTAATGAGTGGCTGAGAAGAGTGATTAAGTTAGTAATTAATAAATTAGTGTGTGAACGAGTGACCTACTGAGTGAGTGAGCAGGCATTTAAAGTGAGTGTGTTCAGAAAGGAACGGGTTGTGTGAGTTATAAAAGCTTCTGGCAGTGAGCACTACTCATTATTGTACCTTTTAAAACCATGACTGTAAGTAGAAAACAAAAGTCCTCAGTCATACATCAAAATACGTGTCAGACTTGGTGAGATTTTTTATAAGTTGTAATGACATTAGGGCTGTGTGAATCTGTTATTAAATCTGAACCACAGCGGAAATAACTCCTGGACCAAAACTGCCTGTGGTTCAGTAATTCACCCACACACATCTTTACTGGGCACACAACCACATTCACATGAACACAAATACAGAGCACAATGGATGATTATATCAATCCAATCCAGGCTGCTTTATATACACATTGGATTTGAAGGTGCATCGTATTAAAATGACTAAACAGCCTCTAGTAATGTCTTTGATTAATGTAAACATACAAGTGCAAGTACAAGATTGCACACAGCGCAACAGACGTGCGCTCATGCTCAGTATGCGTGGCGTCTCTGTTTTGTGTCTGCTCCGCTGAAACTTTATTACATTGTAAATGCAGCAAAAGCTTGTCAGAAATCTTTTTTTAATCCTTATGATTTCGACACTGAGCATTGCCAGCATTCCTCATGAAATCACTCTTTCCATTTGTTCACCTCTTGCCACGTGATCCAGCAGAGAGAGATGGGACAGGTGAAGGAAGAAAAGGAGAAGTAAAAAATGAGGTAATGATGGGATTGGTGCTTATAATTGATGAAAAACTTTTGCAGAAACTTGCATCTTAAATCACCACAGCAAAAAAACAAAAACAAAAAAAACCCTAAAAAACAATAACAACAAACAACTAATTGACAAGTCAGTTGTTAAACAATAAGAAGAGTAACTTAACCCTTTGCTACAGCCATCAAAGCACCTGTTTCATAGCAAATCCACCACCTTAAATAATAAAGACAATTATTGAATGAAGTGTATGTAAGATTGTGGCCAAAACTGGTACTACAATCACTTTCAAATTACTGTAGAGCGGTGTATCCCCTCTCCCCTTCCTCCCTGACTCGAGGTTGCCAGATAAGCTGTATGACTCAGCAGGAACGTTTGTAGCTGCAGCTGTGGTAACTAGAGCAGATCTGGCAACCCGGATGCCGAAACACTACTGACTTCGTGATTGGTAGATAGGCGGAGGGAGGAGCTTCAGGCCAAAACACAACATGTCAACATCAACATCAGTTGAGAGCTGCAACAACAACTTTTAAATGACAATAACCTGGCCGGACTACTGTTGTCAGTGATATAAGTATTTGAAATTAACATGATTTCTTAATGTCTGGTGACATATCAGGGCCATTTTATGAAATACATTTCTTACATACCAAACTTTTTTAAGGAAGTGTTTTTTTTTTTGCAAAGAAATGCACCTGAACGAAGATGACCCTAAATTAGCCTAATTGTAAAGGATTTCCATAAGACTAATGGTTGACTGGATTTTGAAAACAAAAAGCTTTGCATATCTCTATGTAGTTTAGACGCAATAAATCAGCTCAGATCACAGGGAGAATTTACCGTGAGAACCACTGACATCCTCCAAAAAAAACCATTATCTTTTAAAAACACAAAACTGACCATTATCTTAAAAACAGTATTATCACAGTAATCCATCACAGACACTGTAACAGATTATTGATCTAGTGATTCAGCTCACACATTTCTCACAAAACACTGCCTCTGTTCTGGACAGTCCTACACACAGAAAGCCAGTGTCCCAAGATTAATTAGACAGTCATTCAAACTATGACCTAATGAAATTAAAATGCCTGGTATCAATTTTCCTAGTAGGGACGTGAAAAATGACATCTTTACAATGAATACTAGTCATTGTAATTTCGGAATGATTATTCAACTGATCAGTCTTTAGGAAGCCGTGGATATATTTTGATGGGAACCTGCACAAGCATTCACATCTGTGTTTGAGTAGTGTTTCTGGCTTTAATCTTTTAGCAGGTTCCTTTCATTTAACATAATGGTCTTTGTACAAAGAAACACACATTTCCACCAACAAACATCACTGAAATAATCATCTCTCACAAAACCATAAAAAGCCAGCAAAACAAATGTTTGTCTCTATAGCTACATTCACGCCAGCATGGCTTTGATTTGGAACGCATTGAAAACGCTTGAAAAAGAACAATGAAAAAAGAAATGACTGCTCAGTTAAATGGGTTTGAATGTTATTTTTGATGTTATTATTTTTGAGTTTAGTTATTTATTGAAAAAGTTTAGCAGATCTTATGTAATGGTAAAGAGAACAGTGAGCTGTCAAATGTGGGTTAGCTGATGGATAATGTGTATAACGTGGTGTGTGAAATCTAATGCTACGCTGAACTCCTCACAGTTTTTTTAGTGTTTTTTTTAACTGCAAATACCCTCCCAAAACATGCTGTATTGGTTAACTTGTCTACATGCCATCTGTATCCATTTTTGATGGGTTTCCCATGGAAATTTGGCAGACGGATGCATCCTCGACTGAGTCGTACCATCTGCGCACACAGGCCAAATAAGCTCCTTGTTAAACCAAATCATCTTTCCCTTCTCAAAAGACCTCAAGGCTTATGGTTCCAGCGTTCAGAACCACTTTACTTTTGGCAAAATACTTTTGCTGTTTCAAAACTTTAAAAAAAAGAGTGCGAGGGATGATGCAAACTGAAATGGATTTCCATGGTTAGTCCTGACAAGTCTGAACTCTGGAGTTGTTGTATAACACGATTCACCAAAAGACAAAACCACAAACACAGCAGCAAAAAAGTTCTTTGAAAGTTTTCCTTCAACCTATTAAGAATCATTTTTGTTACATTTAATGGAATGATTTTGGTTAGACAAAACTTTCAGAAGAAATCTATGTATCAGAACAAAATGTTAATAGGCTGTCACAATTGACGTCTCATCAGGAACTTTACTTTCTACCAGTGGCTCAGTGACCTGACTGGTTCATAAATATTAATTTATGTTAATTGTATTGAGTCTAGCCTGATGTGCAGAAAGCCAGATGTTGGCTGATGAGCGTAAGCAGTGCGTTCGTTCCGAATGAGACTAAATCAAATGGTTGATAAATAGAACTGTCTGCTTGATTAAAGTCGTCATTTTACACAATTATTTCAGTTACAGTTGTCAAACTAAATAAAATTCTTTAAATATGATAATCTTCCAAACGTACTAAAAATTAGCTATACACGCAAATGCTCAAAGCACCCACACTCCTCGATGAAGATCAAAAGGAAGATCTAGATTAAAGTTTTCCTACCAGCTGATGTGTAAGGACGATCCGGATGAGCGGCTCAGTAGACAGGTTTAGTGACAGTGCAGGAGATGGCTCCACTTTCAGAGAAATAAGGTGACTGGCCATCTGGATCTTATGATCTTTAAAATCCACCGCCTCATTTATCCTGCAGAGATGGACAGTTAGTTACATTGGGTATAACATTCCAGAATGAGCAAAGAAAATGACGCTAATAAAAGCCATAATATCACACAAATAAGAACAAATAAAATGGTATTAAGATCTCGACTGCGATTTAGTTTTTTATAAACCCAGTATTGCCGTTTGTTTCGTTTTTATAAATATATGAATATGCACATGCAAATGTAGTACTTCCAGATTTCATTCATACTATATAGAATTACCTTTTTTTAACAGTTGCAATGTAATGAAATATGGTCTGTGGTAAACATAATATGATGACACTTTGAAGTTTTGCTTTGTAAAGCAAATGACACATACCCTTTGCTAATTTTGAAGGTAAAAAAAACTTATGTTTCTAAAATGAAACTAGATAACAACATGAGTGTACTCAATTTACGTTGTAGAGCAAATTGTCCCAAGTAGCACAAGTTATGTTTAACACATTACTCATAACCACAGAATACTCAAAAAAAAAAACATGATAAAAACCCATAGGAAAACCTTGAGGAAACCACTGGCGAATTAAGTCTTCCAGGTTTTGACGTCATGGCTGCAGTACTTTATTATCAATAGTGTAACGATGTATGAAGCACAGCTTAAACAGTCACTTTCAAACCAAGCATCTTTCTGTTGGTCTGCACAGCAAATTTCCATGACCAACTTGAACACGAGCAAAATATGCATGGGGCAATTTTGATTGAATTGACTGGATTTTGCCCACAAAATTTCACAGTGAATTGGTAAATGTGACTGCACCTTAATAATGTAACCCACCACTAATGCACAGACTGACAGTCTGTCTGTCTGGAATGTTGTATAACCAACAGCAAATTTGTGTCAACCACATTACATATATTTGGGTTCTGATAAATTCAGATGGTAATGAGAATACAGCCGGCAGCATCTCTCAGCTCCTTTGCCCAGTGCAGTTACATAAAGAGAGGCCAACTGAGACCCAGATTTGTGCTAAAATAAATAAATAAAGTTAAGTACTGATCATGGCTGCGTTAAGATGAGAAGAGAGTGTTATCAATCGACTTAATGACTGGGAGTATCAGACACAGAGGCCCAGATGAGAGAACCACAGCGATAAAGCTATGCTCAGAAGAACACAATGTACAACAGGAAACACGCACACACTTTACCTGGTTTGCAGAGGACTGATTTTTTTGTAGTAGTTGTGCATTTTGTGGTAGAAAAGTCCCACAATCGTAGTCTGAGCTGCAGGGGGAAACAGACATAACTGTTACCATTCGATCACACATACTGCATGTATGTGGTGTTTTGAAGAATGTGTTGGGCTGCCGTTGAAATGCACAGAGAGGATAGCCTCATTATCACAGACGCTGCATGCGCTCCTCTCAGTGCAACTCTAATGGGAAAGATGTGTGTTCACACACACGCGGGAAGAGTGTGATGAGGGTCACACTGCACTTAAAAAAATGTTTTGGCCATTAAAAAATAAATGGACAGGGTCATTTCCATTCGAGTTTAAAAACAACTTCATTATTATAATGAAAACACAATTATTACTATCACAATTTGACAGCAGAATTTGTGTAAATAACCGTGTAAATTATTGTTGATAACTGTTGTGGGCCATTGGATGTGGCAGTATCATTTCATCAGGGTCTGAAATAGGGCCACACAAATAACTGTTATATATAAATAACAGTTAAATAAATAAATCATTTACATTAAAGGGTTAGTTCACCCCAAATTTTTATTTATGTCATTAATGACTCACCCTAATGTCGTTCCACACCCATAAGACCTCGTTAATCTTCGGAACACAGTTTAAGATATTTTATATTTAGTCATAGAGATTATGCCTCTCCATTGAAAACGTGTGCACAGTATACTGTTGCCAGAAGGACCAGAAAGGTAATAAAAACATCACCAAAGCCAAAGTAGTCCATATGTGACATCTGTCTCTATATTTGAGACATATAGATATGTCTCTATATCTGTCTGTATTTTCGATGCTTCAAGAGATTCTAACTAACCCACAGATGTCACATATGGACTACTTTGATGATTACCTTTCTGGTCCTTCTGGAAAGGGACAGTATACTGTGCACACGTTTTCAATGGAGAGGCAGAATCTCTCGGACTAAATATAAAATATCTTAAACTGTGTTCCGAAGATGAACAGAGGTCTTATGGGTGTGGAACAACATTAGGGTATATATATATATCTTCATTACCTAGAGATATAATTATAGAAAATTCAAAAAGTTGTCAAAACGCAGAACATCTGACAGAACAGTTGTTTATGTTTTACAGCATTATGTGCATTTTTTTCATTCATCTTTATAACAGAAGACAACAATCGTCAGTTAAATGGGTTTGAATGTTATTTTTGATGTCGAGTCATTAATGACATACATTTTATTTTTGGGTGAACTAACTCTTTAAGATGGGTGTTGCTGTGATTAATCATGGAAAGTATCATTATTAGAGTATTTCATTTAAGTTTTCTCCACATTCTTACAACATAATATTTGAAACAAACTAACCCACAGACACTCACAAGTGTTTATTTTTTTTTGTGTAAATGTCTTGAGAACTGATATGTAAAAAAAGTTATGAAATGTTTCAGCAGCTCAGTTCTCAGCTTATACTGGATGTGTAGCCTACATAAAAAATAAATAAATAAATAATAATAATAATAATAATGTGTTCGATTTATATAGCGTTTTTCAAGGCACTCAAAGCGCTTTACATTGAAGGGGGGAATCTCCTCAACCACCACCAATGTGCAGCACCCACCTGGATAATGCGACGGCAGCCATATTGCGCCAGAACGCTCACCACACACCAGCTGATTGGTGGAGAGGACACAGAGTGATTAAGCCAATCAGGATATGGGGATTATTAGGAGGCCATGATGGAGAGGGGACAATGGGCAAATTTGGCCAGGATGCCGGGGTTACACCCCTACTCTTTATCGAAGGACATCCTGGGATTTTTAATGACCACAGAGAGTCAGGACCTCGGTTTAACGTCTCATCCGAAAGAAGGTGCTCTTTGTCAGTATAGTGTCCCCATCACTATACTGGGGTGTTAGGACCCACACAGACCACAGGGTGAGCACCCCCTGCTGGCCTCACTAACACCTCTACCAGCAGCTACCTGGTTTTCCCAGTTGGTCTCCCATCCAGGTACTGGCCTGGCTCAGCCCTGCTTAGCTTCAGTGGGAAACCAGTCTTGGGCTACAGGGTGATATGGCTGCTGGATGAATTAAAATAATAATTGGGCAAGCAGCTGCACAACATAAATATTTAATATTTAATTTTAACATTAAATAAACGTTATTTAATATTTATGTTGTATATTTATACATTAATATGTATTATTTGATATTAATGTTGATTATGTATGTTTCACAGTTAATATTACTGTGAAACATTCTTTTACAACTTATTAGTGCTTTTACAGGTGTTAATGGACCAAATGAGCAATATCACTACGTCCCAACTAACTCCTCTGAGTTGGGCTTCAGATGAGCTCTGGGCCAATAACCTCACAAACCAAGGGGCAAAATCTCTTTACAAATGTTTTATTTAAGACTTGGCCCAACAGGAATACACGGCGATTCAATGCGCTCCTTCTCTTGCTTTCTTTAATTGCCGTATAAAAGCTCTGCTTGGTTCTGGTAATGAAGTGTACCATATGTCCGGCTGCACTGGAGAAGCCGTTCAATGGCACGCTAATGCCAGTGCTAGCGTTTATGTGCCATTTCTGTAATAGAGCTTTAATAGTTTATTAAAGCTGTTTATAATGAACAGAGCGTGGGCTCAGGTTCAGCACCGCACCAGAGGAGCTGAGGAGAGCTGACCCCAAAACAGTGTCAAACAAACAAAACGTTTAATGCCCTCATAATTACTGCCGCCACATGGGAAACATTGCAACACTCGCACTTCAACTATTGCTCGCATTTATACATAAAAAAGCAAGCGCAGACACTTTCCCTGTTTTTCATGTAACGCTTCTATAAACTACTCCAAATTATATAACGCTTTCTCCTAGAGGAGTTTGTGTGATTGGCAGGTTTCATTAGAGAGCAGCAGGAAGTCATCAGAGTTGATTGCATTGTTTATTTGTTGTTTATGGCTAAAGAGGACAGACAACAAATACATGTCCTTCCACCTCCCTGTGTAAAAACAATGTGTTCTTTCACTGCAGCTTGAGGCGTATAAATGCAACGATATGTGTATGCGCACATTTACTCATAATCAGGGGCTAAATTGGGTAGGAATGATTCAGAACAACAACCTTCTATTCAAAAAGAAAAAAATGATTGGCAGTTTGTTTAGCAATCCATTCCAGTTCATATGTCAATGCTCCGGTCCAGGTTTTGTTTGTTCCATTATGCACATTATGGTTAAAGTGTGTTTTAGTAAGTGGAAAATCATTAAAGTTTGTTTCTTTAAGCACGATTTATCCCATTAGTCAGTGGCAGATCATAGCATAGGCGACATAGACGAGCACTGTACTCTGTTGAAATCAAGCGCACTCTCTGTAATAATATACATTCACTAACAAAGCTGCATGATCAGGATAAGGATCACCACCACACTGTAGAGTTTGTGTGTGCGTTTGTGGGCATACTCACACAGCATTGTAAGGGCCTCTCCTGGTACTGAGATGTAACTCTTCCCTTGTGTGGGGAACCGGTAGCTGGGCAGATTGTAGTTCTGAGGGATCTTCATCAGAGAGTAATCTGGACACATTTGAAAAAAGGTTGGGTCACTGTCCATAGTAAGTATACTGTTGCTTTGTTACTGCATTAGTTCCTAGAAGGTCAAAAGAACCACAGTTTGGTACCAAGTCTGTGAAAGAGTACAGAAGTACTGAGTGTATTCTGTACCTGCATGTGCACCATCTGAAAGGCAGCTGGTTTCCCATGCATTTTGAAAGCATGATCTGTGACAAGCGGCTGCGCTTTTTGGTACAATTCTTTGTGAGGTATTAATGTAAACACAGTCGACACTGTTTACTTCAATTGTATATTAGTTCTGCTGTTTGCCATTTGTTGCTTATTTTTATTGCAGACTGTTTACATGTCTTGAATAATTTTCTGATTTTACTTCATTGAAAAAATGCTCAAAAAGCTACACTGCATTGTTTTAATTTAATTTGTTACTATTAAAAAAAACTATTTATCAAAACTGTTTACATTTAAGTGACAGTGTATTAGAATGATTTTTGAAGGCTTATGTGACACTTAAGATTGGAGTAAAGGTTAAAATGAAAATTCAACATTTCATCATTTTAATTTTAATACATAAATTGTATAAAATACTTCACAATGTTACTGTTTTACTGCACATTAACCCAATAAGATACTTTATTAAAATAAATTAACAAAATCTTGATGTCTCCAAAATTCTGAATGACAATGTAACTTAAAATAAAGGTTAAACAGCATATTCACTAGTATTGGTAGAGTATAGAGTATTTCGTCTTTATTGTGAATATTGTAAGGCGCTACCCGAATGAAACTATGTGAAGTCTTTTCTCAACAACATCTCTTGTTTTTGGGTGAATCACCCTTCTCTCAGTTTAATCTGTGATCTTGTGCTTATTTTTGCTTTATTCACTGAATGTAACAATGAAGTTCAATAATAGCTCAAGCAACTTGGAAGGTTTTCTCATGTGACTTCTGGCCCTCACAAACAGTCTTATCAGAGCAAAGGGAGGATCAGAGACAGAATAGAGTTGACTGTGAAGCGTGGAATTTAAGATGGCACGATTCAGAAATGAGACTTCAATGAGACTTCAATTTTGAATCTGCACAAAGCATATCAAGAGATGTTACGGCCCATGTCTAATTCATTTCAAGTTACGTATTTTCACAAGTCATTATAGACATGCAAGTTGCATTTGAAATCTTGAAAAAGAAACTTCCAACTGTTTCTCATCTATGTTAAGTTAAAAGTTAAATTCACTATATTGTCAAAAGTTTTGAGGAAATATTTAGCAAATTTTGCCTTTCCATGCACATGAATTTCAATGATATGCCATTCCTAATCCATAGGGTTTAATATGGAGTTGGCCTCCCCTTTGCAGCTATAGCAGCTTCAACTTACGTTTAGGAGTGTGTTTATGGGAATTTTGACCATTCTTCTAGAAGCACATTTGTGAGGTCAGGCACTGATGTTGGACGAGAAAGCATGGCTGGCTTGCGGTTTCCCCCCTAATTCATCCCAAAGGTGTTCTATCGGGTTCAGGTCAGGCTGTGCAGGCCAGTCAAGTTCCTCCACACCAAACTCACTCATCCATGTCTTTATGGACCTTGTTTTGTGCACTGGTTTGCAGTCATGTTGGAACAGGAAGGGGCCATCCCCAAACTGTTCCCACAAAGTCAAATAGTTTTTTTTCCACTGGAACTAAGGGGCCACGCCCAACCCCTGAAAACAACCCCACAATCCCCCATCCACCAAACTTTACACTTGGCAAAATGCAGTCAGGCAAGTAATGTTTTCCTGGCAACCACCAAACCCAGACTCGTCTATCCGATTTGCCAGACAGAGAAGTGTAATTCGTCACTCTAGAGAACACGTCTCCACTGCTCTTGAGTCCAGAGTTTGTGTGCTTTGCACTACTGCATCTGACACTTTGCATTGCACTTGGTGATGTATGGCTTGGATGCAGTTGCTCAGCCATGGAAACCCATTTCATGAAGCTCTCTACGCACTGTTCTTGAGCTAATCGGAAGGCCAAAAAGGTTGGAGGTCTGTAGCTAGCTACTGACTCTGTATAAAGTTGGCAAATTTTGCATGCTGTTGGCCTCAGCATACAGTGTGCCCTGCACTGTGCACTGTGATTTTATGTGGCCTACCACTTTGCAGCAATTGCTTCCACTTTGTTACAATACCACTAACAGTTGACCATGGAATATATAGTAGAAAAGAAATTTCTACACTTGGATTCCCTGAGAGCGACCACTTCTTTCACAAATGCTTGTAGAAGCCTACATGCCTAAGTGCTGGATTTTATACACCTTTGGCCATGGAAGAGATTGGAACACCTGAATTCAATTATTTGGAGGTGTGTCCCAATATTTATTGGAATATACCTGTAGTGTATATATCATGTCTTGGAATACATTTCAGTCAATTAACTAAATGATTGTGACAAGCAGGCCGGGCGAGAGACATGAGAGAGTGACGCTCCTGCCGTGTCACATGACCCTCTGGAAGGCACAGTGCTGTCACCGTTTGGATTTAGGGCCAAGATTCCCCTCCACCCCAACCCCTTCCATTCCATGAGTATTACATAACATAAAATACAGGCTTGGCCCTCTCTCATCCTTCACTGTCTTCACTCCTCCTTTTATGCTTCTGAGCTCCTCCTTGAGGATTCGAGACTGGTGTGACGCGCAGTGTGGCGCTCATCTTCAATCATGCACCGGCCTCACGCCGCTCTCTTATGGATTTCGCCCGCCCTGCTTGTCACAATTCTTTTTTTTAATTCTTAGGAAAATTATTATAAATAAGTCTGGGTAGGAGACAGACCCAAACTGAACAATTCTTACACACGTAACATTTCAACACTCTAATATAATTGAAAAAATGTTTCATGCCTCAAATTCCTTCACTAAGGGACTGATTGTGAAGCTCACCCTTTGTGCAGAATTCATGCATGCATATTAGGTAGGCATCCCCCTATGAGCATACTTGGACATACTCCACATACTTCAAGCCAGCCATGTATGTAGAGGAAGGGAGGGAGAGTGAATTTCTAAGAATAGATATTCTGGAAACAGGAGTTTGAAGAAGTGTTTTGGAGTATGTACTGACCTGCCACAGAACTCTTGCCCCCTATGGCCATAGGAGCCTCTGAGTCTGGGCTGGACCGAAGCTTGGCGGCCATTTGCACCATCACCTTATCCACAGTCTCCACCAGCCCATTGACCACTGGACTCCACTGCTTACCCCGAGAAAAGACAAGTGCAGAGTATGTTATAGCTCACTGAGCTACAAAAATAAGAACCTGCAGATCTCTACAAAATTAACTCCTTTTGGTTTTATAAAAATTCCAAAATGTGCTGAAATCTCTCTATCTATCCAAATCATTACTATATCCGTTAAACATACCTCATCATTTTCTCTCCAGTCGCTGGTTGTTATGACCTCATCCACACTCTTCAGTAGAGACTACAACACACACAGCAGAATAAAGGATACTTTAAAACATCTGTAAAAGCAACATTGAAGATGATTCTGTTTTGTACTCGAATTGGCATAACTTTGTTTTAAAAAGTGGTGGGTTTGTGTGTGTGTGTGTGTGTGTGTGAAATGCACAATAACAAATGCATACAACATTTTTTATTTTCAATGTCCAGAAATCAATTTCAATAATACATTGAGTTTAATTTATTGACATAGAACTCATGTTTGATGTGACTTGAGCTCTGCATTTATGCCCGAGCCTGATGGGCCCTGACTTTTTTATGCCGGCTGGGCTTCGGGCTTTTTTTAGGCTTCTCCTTCATTTTAAATTAATTTGATTAATTAAAAGAATCAATGATATGTGCTGCACTGGTGGAAACAACATGAGACCATGATAGCTTATGCGACTGTCAAGACATGTCTCGCACAGTAGAGTCTGTATCTTCGGCGCAGCTGCTAGAGTAATAGTAGGCTAAATGTTTAAACTAATAAAAAATGTTTATTATAGGCAAGACAAGTCAATAGTTGATTTGAGAGACTAACTTGATCAAACGTTGTTAACTCACTGTCGGCCCCTGGCCACTTGGTAGTCACTTAAATTTTTTTTAACTTTAATTTAACAAAACAAAAAATGCTTTGAAAACATTTTTCTAGAATAACTTAATAATGAAACAAAACAAAATATTATTCATTTGACATGAAAAACAAAACTGAAAAAATGAAACGGCTGCAAAAACTTTTTTTTTAAAAACACGGGCCGAGAATTTTGATAAGGTGTCGGGCCGGGCTAGGGCCTCGAGTGTCTCGGGCCAGGACCGGGCTAGGGGCTAGATTTGAGGCCCGTGCAGGGCTCTTATGTGACTGCATCAGCCTTACATCCTTATGTCAGTGAATAATTATGTCGATCCCCTCTAATTCTTGTTTGCTCTAATGGTCTAGTGGTAGAAGTGTGCCAGAGATCCGACATTATAATCTGCCTTTGTATATTTTTCTCTCATCAAAACCAAAGATGTTCATCAGTGATTGCATATTAAGAGTGGGGACACATTTGTTTGCTTTTCGTTTTGTGATTTCACCAGAATGAATAGAGAGCCTCCAGAACAGCGTTAATGCGATAGATTGAAGCTCTCGTCTCTGTAAAGAGTGCACACAAGCACCAAGTGATAATAGCAGCAATGAACACTCAGCTTGATTTCAAAAACAACATTCCAGCACCAGATCACCTTGTATTTAACAAACTAAAGAAATGAATACTCTACTAGTCAACTGCTTCCTCTGTATCAGATAGATCCCTGCCGCGAGATGTTTCAAAAAGTGGTGGGATCAATATTGGACCTGGCAGAAAGTGGTGGAGACTGGGTCCCATCCGCAAATTACACCTTTGTGCACAACTGTTCAAGAGTTTGGGGTCGGTACGATTTTGAAAATAAGTCTCTAATACTTGCCAAGGCTGCTTATATTTAATCAAAAATACAAAAATATTATATTACAATATTACAATAAAAAACTATAATATATATAATACAATAATATATTTTAAAATGTAATTTATTTCTATGATGGCAAAGCAGAATTTTCAGCATCATTACTCCAGTCTTCAGTGTCACATGATCCTTCAGAAATCATTCTAATGTGCTGATTTGATGCTCAAGAAACTTTTCTTATTCTTGTCAATGTTGAAAACATGCTGCTTAATATTTTTGTGGAAACCCAAACATATTATTTTCAAGATTCTTTGGTGAATAGAAATATCAAAATAACACCATTTATTTAAATATTATATTAGAAATATAAATGCCTTTTATTGACATAACTTTTGATCAATCTAATTTATCCTTGTTAAAAAAAAGTATTTATTTCATATTCTCTCGTTGACCCTAAACTTCTGAACTGTAGGAACTGTATTTTTCAGGTTAATACAATATTTTCATGACCAATTATAGTATCAGTATGACAAATGAGGGAAATGCGAATTGAAAAAAGAAACTAGATTTAAGCAAATTAGATTTGAAGAAGAGATTTTACCAAAGAGCAGATTGTACTCAGTGAACAAGAACATCTGACCTTCTGTACAAATAATCACACAATTAATGTCACGAATGTACTAATTTGATTAGTGTTCCAAAAATAGTCCAGAACCGGAAATATTTCTTATTTATTTTACCTCAACTTTTCTTTATCTTTAAAAAAAATCCTAAAACACTCTCTTTACTCCAATCTTTACCTGTGTAAGGTTGTTGGCTGTTTCCTGAGGTATAGTCTTGTTTGGAAGGTTAAACGATAGAGACTGAAGGAAGTCCAGTGCTTGTAACTGCATGGGTTCCTGAAGTCTCTGAACTTCGTCTGTCAGGTTTGTGGAGGCAGGTCGGGGCATCTCTGTTGTTCTCTGTAACACACACATACAAGATGGATGTGTCAACAAAACTCTATAAAATTCCCCGCAATCACATGTAACAACTCTGTGTGGCTTGAACCTGAGATTCAGAATATAACAGCGTTGGTTTCCAATAATTTAATTTAATAATTTCAACATAATAGCTGGCGCTTGCCTTTGAAATGATTTTATTAAATCTTTTTCTCATGGGATTTGAGAATGTCAATGTTAACAGCTAAATTAAATGCCACATTTACTGAAACTTTCCAATGAAGTCTAAAGAAAGAACCACCAGACTGATTGTTTAAAGTCTTATTTTTTAGGCCATTATGGAAAATCATGGATCTCCTATCTGTCCCATTTTTCTACTTCTCTTCTACTTGATCTCCTTACTCAACAACAGCCAGTGTTGTCATTTGTGTTTGTGTTCAATCTCAGATTTCTTTCCATTTCCTCAGAGTCTGGGGGGACACAATAGTTCCAAAAGAGCTGAATTTGTTTGTGTTTACAGCTTCGGCCTCCACGTCATTTCATGCTGGGCTCTTGTACGTCTGCCAAGGGTGTGTGCGCCTGTGCGCACATGGACAATCCCAGAGCGCCGTCTGCATCGACTTCATAACACCTAATCATCTAAGGGTGTGTGAAATGTTGTCTGGTAGGCCATGTTGTGTGCGTGTGATTGTCTGTGTACTTCATTTATTAACGGCATAGGGAAAAAGTCCGAGCAGACTTGAAGAATTTACAGATTGAGGGCCTGTAAAAGGAGGTGTATCAAACACCGCTGAGAGCCTTTAGAGGATATGTCAGTGTCTTGAATGCCCGGCTTAATTTACTATCATCCAAATTAAGTCCATGTGCTCACATTTACACAGCAGACCTTAAAGGTGTGTAATTATAGTGCCCTTTTGCATTCCACTGTACTACTTTTCACTTGTTTTTCTATGTAAACATACACTAGACGAATGTCATTGACCACTGCGCTTGAGTCTCACGTCTTTTACGCTCTCTTGTGCATCACACAGAGTTCTAAAAACACAGCTTTTAGAAAACACATATCTAAACATCTCTGTGGGGTTAATAAAGGCCTTCTGAAGCAAACCAATGGGTACCCATATTTACATTTTTTAAAAGTAAAATCCTTCCGCCATAATGCCTTCAGTATTCATGAAAAAAGTGTATAGCCTCTCGCAGCTTCATCGTCGCGCCAATTATACTTTTTCCGTATGTTGAATACAGAGGGCGGTCTGCCGGAAGCTAGATATTTTACTTTATAAAGTACTAAATATGGAGATTTTTTTAGCAGCCATGTGGAGTTCCTTTATAATGGATAGCTGCACTTTTTTGGACTTCAAATTTTGGGCTGCCGTTAACAGCAATTGTTAGCTTGGTTTAGCCAGGACATTTTTTAATTTAACTCTGACTGTATTCGTTTAAAGGAATAAAGTCATATACACATATAGGATGTCTTGAGGGGGAGTAAATTATGGGATCATTTTCATTCTTGGGTGAACAATCCCTTAAGGTAGGTTAATTCCACATGAAAATGTTTGTTTGACTATCTCTATTTGGCTGACCAATGCCATTATTATTGTTAGCTGAAACTAAAAGCATAAAAAAATCTTTAAATAAAATAAACATGAACTGAAATTATATCTATACATTTTTTTATTATTATTATTATTATTTTATTTTATTTCAGCTAGTTGTCAAGGTAACATGAAAAAGCATGAAGAGATCGTAAGACTAATCCATTTGAATTAAGCGGTTTAGTCCAAATTTTCTGAAGAGACACAATCGCTTTATATGATGAACCGATTTAATTTAATCTTTTATTCACATTCATTCATCAACGCACACATCAGTTGAGACAAATATAAGCTCATGTATGTTCACGTGACGTGCAATAACCAATGAGGTTCATTCTCAAGCGTTGAGCTTGTTTATTTTTGATGATCAATGTTTAATTCAGAAAATTTGGACTAAACCACTCAATTCATATGGATTAGTTTTAAAATCTCTTTATCAACTTTTTGAAGTGTCAGTTGTGTAGCTGTCTATGGAGGGACAGAAAGTTCCCAGATTTAATCTAAAAGAACTTAATTTGTGTTAGATGAACTAAAGTCTTATGTTTTTGGAACGACATGAGGGTGAGTAAAATGACAACAGAATTTTCATTTTTGTGTGAACAAAATATAAAATAAAACATGATCCAAAATATAAACAAAATCTATAATAGTATATCAATGATACTAAAATAACAGTTTGAAAATAATGATTATTATTGCATTTAGCTGACGCATAAATAAATAACAATCTTAACTGGTCATGAATTGTATTTTTTTTATTTATTATTTAAACTCCTGAATGTGAACTCCACAAACAGGCTTAGTTTTAGTTACCGATTGCAGTTAATCTAGCCAGGCTGGGACAGCTTTGATTAAGGCTGATAAGTGAGAAATTCCATCATGTACTTGTGGTCTTTTCAGTGAACTCAATTAATCAGACTGCCAAAGACAAACATATTTGGTAATGAGATACTGGCGAATTCCCCACACTTTTTTTATTTATTACTTTCGCTGAGAGAGAAGCAAGACAGGTTAATGCCTACCCTCATTACAGATGTGTTTGCATTTACGTACATTAGTCTACTGCCCAGCGAAATCTCTTAGATAACTCTGGAATTTAGAGTTCTATGTGATGAAGCTGTTTCTTCTGTTATCTTTCTACTCTCCTCTAGTTTGGGAGACTACAGTCTACACACATATATATAAACAGATTCAGAAAGAGCAACGGCTGGCCTAAGATCTGAAAAATGTACCTGTAACTGAGTATCTGACGCAGCAGTGGCATTGATGGATGCTTCAGTTGGGAAGATGGACATCACATTCTCACCTGTGGTAGCAAAAAATAAACAAATGAAAGTGCAAAGAAAAGTGATAAGATGAATAAATAAATTAAATGTAATTATAAAAAATACATTTTCAAATGTACATTTATTTGACAAAACATAGAATATTATAATTCAATAGGACATTTTAAACAAAGAAAGGCAATTCTGAAGAAAGAGCTCTAAACAAGTTAAACACTTAATCTCATGGAACAAATACTTCACACCTGCTGGAAAGGCACAGGTGAAGCTTTTCCCTGAATCCACATGTCAGTTGCAGCGAGGCTGGTTTATAGGGCCCCTGGCAAAGCAGCTCTTTAATGACTATGTACTATGCACCTCATTAGAGCCTATTATAGCTGGACGTGAGCAAAACAACAGTAGGTTTTCTCTTCTTCAACAACATGTTTTTTTATCATTAACAAAAGGTCTTTATGCTTAACAGTAGCTAACAATCAGCATGCAGAGAGGATATATGCCAAAAGCTGACCTAAATAATAACTAGCATCCCTGTTTAAATGAGCCATGGATCCACACGAGTCAAAATATCAGTAAAGAACAAGCTTTATAATTTTGTTTTACCGGGTTTTAGAGAAGAGGTAAACATGAGTTTACATTTATGCATTTAGCAGGTGCTTTTATTCAAAGGGACTAACATTGTATTTAAAGGGGTCATGAATTGGCTTTTGAAATTTTTTTATCCAGCCGATCGGCGGATATAATCGCAAACCGTGCATAACTTGCGCACACAAACAAACACACACACACACACACACACACACACACACACACACACACACACACACACACACACACACACACGCACACGCACACGCACACACACACACACACACACACACACACACACACACACACACGTCTGGTTCACTAACTCTTCATAGACGCAATGGTTTTTATACGGTACATTCTATCCCCCTACACTGCCCCTGCCCCTAAAGCCATGACAGGAGACATTCTGCATTTTAACTTTCTCAAAAAAATCATCCTGTATGATTTTTAAGCAGGTGATCTCAGGTTTTACTATCCTTATAGGAACATTTGGTCCCCACAATGTAATATAAACAAGGACACACACACACACACACACACACACACACAAGCCAAGTATATGTGCATTAGCAAAATTTCACCGTAGATAAATCAGCATGTTCACAACTTCCGCAAATGTATTTTTCCTTCAAATTACCAGTCAAGAGTGAACAATGCACATCAAGAAAGGAATTTCACTATTTAAGATAGATGTGTACATGCATGTCTGATCCCAAAACTCAGCACAATGAACCAACAACACTTCAAATAAAGGATACTCCAGCCTGTGACAGCTTGGAAGCTATGTTTAGATACACATCATGCCAAATCCAGTCTCTTGTTTACAAACTAATTCACAGTGAAATGAAGCGAACAAATGCAATGTCTTACCAAGCCACGTGAGCTGGATCTTCATTAAGAATAAAGTTCAACCATGCATTGGTAATATTGGAAATCCGAAAGAAGCTTATGGCATGTTTGAAACATGCTTAGAAGTTCCATCGGGTTTAGCTCCAAGCAGGCCTATGCTATTTATCTAACATGTCAGGCACGAGTTGGTGTGTGGGGCTACAGAATTAGGTGTTTATCTTGAGGCGGCATTTTGACATCTGCACGCTGACGTCACGGGGAAGCACATTCTCAGATCGCTCATTTTCTGAGTCAGCTGTCAATAAAAGCTTTGGATAACAAGGACGTTTTCAGCTCTGAAACTTACAGGACATTCAGATACCTATTCATATATCAAAATCTCCCAGATTTAATCTAAAAGATCTTAATTTGTGTTCCATTGATGAACAAAGGAAGTTGATTTTTCAATTCATGACCCCTTTAAGATATATGTTGTGTTCAAAAGTAGAATTGTGTTGACTACTATTTTGAAACGGGAAGTCTGAACTGGTGCATTCTAGCGTAAATTGTGCAAGAACGGAAGTGAATAGAGCAAACAAGATGGATGAAGTTCGCTACTTCTGTTTCATGTGCTTTATTGCTGCTTACTAACTCTTGTCAGATACCACAGAGGTCTATACGTTCATGCACTTCCTGAAAATCAAACGCCATCTGCATTTAGATGAATAGGAATGCAAAATGATAGCTTCCTCCAGGTGTTAAAGACCTTATTGGTCTGGTCTCTGTTACTGATGAAACCATTCTTTGCCACAGTGAAGACGTCTTGCCTGCAAGAAACATCAACCAGCTGCCCAAACGAGGTTCCAAACACTTGCAGTTTAAAAGAAAACAAAACCCCTGATATAAAACTCGTCCCGCCGCCACATACATATAAGGTAAAGATATGCGCAGTTATAACCAAAGCCAACAAAACTTCTTCAAGACGTCTTCGAGGACACGTACTCGGGAACAAACATATAATGGTATTTCAACAGTGTGTTTCAATGCGGTTCGTTTGAGGACTGGTGGAATGTGGACCGGTTTCTCTGAAGGAAATTGTCTTCAAATGCTTCTTCCTCTCTATAATAAACCTGCACGCAGTGTATTAACTCCAGAGATACGGCATAAAAGCAAAGCGGCAGCTTGTTTCTGTTTCCAGTCAACAGTTAAACAGAACCTTCTGAAATCCAACATTCTTGATCTCCACCAATGACTACACTTTTTTTCTCTGTATTAATCTGGGCGATTGTAAAGTGTCATTGATATAAGGTGCTATATTATACAGTTCAAAAGTTTGGGGTCTGACATTTTTTTATTTCTTTTTTTAAGACGTCTCTTATGCTCACCAAGGCTGCATTTATTTGATCAAACAGTAAACACTGTAATATTGTGAAACATTATTAATTTTAAATAACTGTCTTATATATGTTTAAATATTTTAAAATGTACTTCAGTATTACTCCAGTCCTCAGTGTCACATGATCCTTCAGAAATCATTCTAATATACTGATTTGCTGCTCAAAAACATTTCTTATCATTTACAATGATCTTTTAGTATGTCTTAATTGTTCAATTAAAGCGGCTTAGTTGATATTTTACTTCAAAGGAATAATTATAGTTAGACATAATTAACCAAGAATATTCTGGATATTGAAAAGCATGGAGAGCTACCATCTGCTAAGAGGCAAGTTGGGACAAGCTGGAGACACCAAGTGCAGCTAATTTGGGAAACCCTTACAACAATGGCAATGGCTGACAACTGCAGAGAAGCACATGGTTGGGACAAATGAAGGCTGCCAGAGAAAATAAACTTAGAGATACATGAAAAGATGATGACAGCTGATTTTAATCACAATGAGCTCCACAATAACCTACCAATGGCTGCTTTGTAGTACATCCAGATATCCTGCGGGGACAGGGCCCTCTCCCAAATCACAAACTCATCGAAGGCACCTGTGGCATAGTGGGCATAATTCCCGATGTTTCCTGTGCCAATGACCAGATCGGCATAGGGATCACCGTAGTTATGGGAAACATTTCCTGTGGGGTCTCCGGTGCTGAATGTTCCGTTAATGTAGACCTTTAACCCCTCCGTTTGGGTCCATGTGAAGAGCACATGTGTCCAGAAGGGCCCTAGATAAAGCACAGAGACAATAGGAAAGAGAGAAAGCAAGCAAATGAAATTTAAAACCATTGACTGTTTGGAAATAGAGATAATAGTAATATTATTTCCAGATCTACTCGTGGTCTCTGGGTTCATAAAACACAAGTTTAAAAATGAACAGAAACGGAGAGCTGGAGACAGCATGTGGAATTAATTTCATCATCGTATAATGAAGCCAATAAGACATGGTATACAGAAACTCCGAGCTGAACTGTCAATGGCTCATTTCATCTGTCCAGGGATAAAATGGCATACGAAGACTGTCTCATCACATCATCCAACTCGAGACGTAATGTTCCCTCTCTCTCTTTTTGAGGGATTGGTGCATGCTTTGGTAACAATTGTTTTAGTCTTACGGACATAATCCTGGAGTATGCTCTGACTGTATCCTAGAAGCCTCAGTGTTCACTTCTATTTTTTGGGTTTACATGATTTAGCAGACATTTTTATCTAAAGCGACTTACAAATGAGGAGAGCAATAGAAGGAATCAAACCAACAATAGGACAACAATGCAAATGCTGTGGCTAGTCACAGTTAGTCTAGTACATGAGTATAAGCTATACTTAATAACATCAACTGGGCAAATACAAATGCTTTACTGTCACTTTTGATCAAGGTAATATGTTGTTGCTGTATAAAAGTTGTATTTTTTATTTTTTAAATCTTACTACCCTAAACTTTTGGATGGGTGCATACAATCACCTCAATCCAAACAAGACAAGATATTCTGAAGCTTAGAGAAGCAGAAACATTGACAGTGAAGATGTATTCTGGAAGTGACAAAAATCCTAAAACTCTTAGATGAAAGAGATTATTATTTTCTCAAGCAGCTGAATGGTTTGACATGAGCTACTTTTTCACTTACACTTAAATTTATTTAATTTTTCACAGTATAATACAAATTTAGTCCAACCGAGAAAGTTTATTCTGAAGCCTATTGACTCAAGTACTTTGGACATCTGGATGTAATCAATTTAATTATGGACAAAACTCCATATTCAAAATATTTATGGTCAGACTGGAAGTGTAATTCCAAACCAGAATGTATTTCAAAATGTCCATGTGTGCAAAACTTCAAGATCATGGGAAATCTTTTTTGGCTTTAGAGATAAGGCAAAATAATTTGGCTCCCCAAACATTTAAACTCTTTCCATATCCTAAACTACAATGTTCCCCACACACTCCAATAATAACTACCTGGGAGTTTGATATGTGCTTTCCATGTCTTGGAGTCTCCTCTCGTGTAGAACTCCACGTATCCGCCATGAGGGTTGGAATAGACAGAGAAACCGCTTGAGACGATTTTACCTCCGGATGAAATCGCAAAACGAGAATCTATCTCAGTGTTTTTCCAGAAGAAGGAGAACGTTATCCCTGTCCAGGAGTAACAGTAAAGAAAAGCTTAAGTGTTGAACACAAACCGTTTTAACACAATTTACTAAGAAACTTTACAAATACAAAGTATACAGGATTTGACAGTGTGCTGTGTTTTGATGCTCAAATAATTGCAATATTTCTAAAATAATATTTATTATATAATATTTGATTATAATTTGAATGTCAATTTTAGCTTTTAATATGATTTTCATAAACCTCTGGCTCTCGCCAACCACCAAGGTCTTTTTCCGAAGTATACTGATCTAACTTAACTAAACAAAAGTTTCTTTATTAGATCCAGGCTGTTTCTTTACAAACAACATTGCAAGTCTTACTTTGGTCAAGCCCTGGAAAATATATATAAATGCAGCATATTCTCCTTTTTGTGAGCACAAGAATGCGCACCGATGTGAGCAGATGAATAACAGATGATATCAGCTTTCATGCACAAACTGCTTGATGTAAGCTGATATATTTGCTCTTGAGAAATATAAACTTAATTTTGACCCATTAGCCTTGATTACATCATGTATAAACCTGAGCAACACATTACTCAACATTACTCATGCATCTATGACCATATAAAGATGCACTTCTATAACAACAGAAAAGATGAGGATGATCTAAACTCACCGGCCGGTCCACACAGAGCCGGATCACTTATGCAGGAGTCCTTATAGTTGCCAAAGTGAAGGAAAGTGGCTCCATTATCACCGTTCAGATAGATGCCCTTATTCACCATTCCTTCTACAATGTCTACATGATGAAAAACCAACCAACAAGATTATAACACGTGATATAACATTTCAAAAACCCTTACAGTTTATAATCACCTAATGCAAAACATTTTTGTGGAATAATTGTCGATTGCCTAACTGAAAGACAACAAAGTCTTTATGGGGAAGAGAATTTATGGGGAAATCCTAACCTTTTACCCATATAGTAAGTGTAAATATGAGCATTTTGCTCCATTCACTAAAACAGCAAGAGCAGATCTCCTGAATTATGAGGATCTAGGGAATTTAAAAGCCCTGATCTGTATAACTGAACTGCAAATGATTCATGACAGTCTGATTTGATGTCAATGGTAAGTTGTTCCTTTGCGAGGCCAGTGATTTTGGTCAATAAATCCTCCTTTGTTATACCTAAAAGGCCAGGATCTGTGGATCACAGTGGGAGCCGCAGAACCATCGCACCTCATGAATGGATGAGTTGAGAGAAGAGATGATGATGGAAAAGAGTGCTCAGTGAAGACACAGTGAATGGAAGACAGAGAGGAGACAGACTGAAGTGTGGAGCGAGTGAACAACAGTTGTACTGTGGGGGCAGAGAGATAAAGAGAAACAGACTACAGAGGACTGGACATCCATCTATTCAGTGAGATCCAGGTTATCGGCATGCCTTTGTGAACTAGATTTGGATTTTTAGATTTACAGTAATAAAGGGGGAATTCCTAATTGCAATTTCACATAAGCAATCCGTGCTGATATTAACGCTGCCTTCATAAGCAATCAGAATTGCATTGGAAGTTTTACTTGAATCTAAATTTTGACTGGAAACTTACCAAGTTGCGATGACCAGTAACCTTTCACATTTATGTTTAGGTTTGGGGTAAGTATTTGTTTTGGTTGTAAGAAATGAATACTTTTATTCAGCAAGGACACATTAAATTGTTCAAAAGTGACAGCAAAGCGATGTAACAAATGCTAGATGTTACAAATTCTGAACTTTCCATTTATCACAGAATCCTGAATATAAAATATTAAGCAGAACATTTGTTTTCAACATTGATAATGATAATAAATATTTCATAAGCACCAAATAAGAATGTCTGAATCATTAATGGCTAGTACAAATTCAGCTTTGCCATAACAGGAATAAATTCAATTTTAAAATATATCAGGATAGGAATTATAATGTTTTACTGTATTTTTGACCAGGAAAGCAGTTGTTACAATGTTGCACAGTGAAACATTGCAGGACTGTTATCGTAAAGAGCAGCACTCTCGCAACGCTGCTCGACTGATCAGATTCAAATCGTAGTATAATTGTTTTTTGGCTGGGACATTTGTTTTAACCGAACTGACATAACAAATCACAGCGCAAACAGTAGACTCCCAAAATGGGGCAAGGTTTTCAAGCGCACTTTTGCAAACACACTGGATCCAATAAAATCACTCGTAAAGCTTACGGAAGGTTTGATTTCAGTGAAGAATGCCAGATTAAACAGCAATAAACAATTCATGCCTCAATTACTCTAATGTAAATGGTCATATATCAGAGTTTTTTTGGTTTATATTCTCCAAACGATGTCCTGCTGATATACAAGGTCTACATGAATGTATAGGCCCTAATACTGTTTCTTTGAGACCCTAGTACTAGGCAGTGAGTGAATGTGTGAGAGCCTCACCTACAGTGGCGGAAATGTTAGTGTAGGCAGAGTCATTGGTATACACAGAGGAAGAATTATGGGTAGTCAGGACAGTGTGGTTGTGGATTCTGACAGCTGTGATGGAGAGAATGTGGAAAGAAAGTGAGACAGAAAAACAAACAAAAAACAGGTGATTCAGCAACAGACACATGTACAAATGAGTATAGAGACATGAGACGGGGGGAAAAGGGACTTTTTGAGACACTCAGACAGACATGGTGGACAAGAACATTCAATGAGATTTTAACATATCTTTTCAGGTCCGCACATGGGACACATTGTGCCGACACAAGTCTGAGAGGCCTAGAGAATTCCTCTCAGCCCTCCATTTGTTCTGAATTAGCCGGCACAGAACAAATGCCACACTGTACTTTTATTATACCAGCTATGGAATGATGTGTGGATGTTTGTCTTACATGCACAAATTGCTTATTTTCAACAGATCTGTTTACCAAGCGCACTGCAGCGTTATTGGTGCATGTTTGGTTCTCTAAAACTCCAAGTGGACTAGTAAATCACTGAGAGAAACTGTGTGCCTTTGACATCCTTAAAGTCATTCGTCTTCATCACAACTGAGGTAATCATGCAAGTCCTTAACTTTTCGACTCAAATGAGCAAATCATTTCATTTTAAGAACCGAAGACAGCTGCAAAGCCACAGAGATTTCTGCAACCAAGACGTTACCGTAGAAGAATGTTAAACAGCTGTGGTGACAGATAGACAGAAAGAACGAAAGAAAGTAAGGAAGGACGGAAGTAAGGAAGTAAGAAAGGAAAGAAAGAAAGAAAGAAAGAAAGAAAGAAAGAAAGAAAGAAAGAAAGAAAGAAAGAAAGAAAGAAAGAAAGAAAGAAATGACATGACATGTTCACATACTTATGTTAGTCCCATTAACATGACCTGTTCTGTTCCCAATCTGGTCCGATAGACCGTGGATCCCTTCCACTGAGTCCAGGGGCCAGTAGTGTGAAGCCGTGGCCAGCACCTGCAGGCCTGAGCACAACACACATTCATGCATTTACATCACTGCAAATACATACACAAATGAAAAAAGCATTAAAGCGAATATCTCGATCCAGCATCTTCATTTAAACGTTATGGAAATGATCTTAAGACAGTTCTGCTGTTTATCACTGGTTCAGTCCAGTTCAGACTTGTCCATTTTTTCCCCTTCAATTTAGGCTCCAATTTGGAAAATTCTGTGTGCATAGTAACAAACAGTTTAAAAGAGCGCTTAACCTGGACTGTAAGGAAATCCCTATACACTTGCCTTTTGAGATTCAGCCAATATTCTTTCTGAACGCAAAGACAGCCAATTAAGTTGTTAATAAATATTTATACAATGAAACAAATGTGTCAAAATTACATTAACTTTACATTAACTAAAGTGACAAATAAGTTATATATTAATTTTTAAAAAGAGATGTATTAACTAGTAAATATATTATGACTTAAAAGTAGTTTTAGTTTTATTTACCTATCAATCAATTTGCAGAAATCAGTGCAAATTATCTAAAAAATAAAAAAAGTTAGATAAATTTTAGAGTAGGCTATATTTTCAGCATAAAGTGTTTTTGTGGATGCAAGAAGGAGTATGTTGGTCTCTATTGTGGATAGTGAAATGAATTTAAGCAGAGGTAAACGAAAACAGATTTACAGTAAATCTCAATCCGTCGTTTATAGCTGAGATTACAGTGATGTATTCAGTCAGGACAAGCAAAGGGGACATTAAAAAGACGACATGTCTGTAAATCGCCAGTATTTTTTTTCAGTATCCTAAATAGGCTAGAGGTTGCACTGAATTAAAAGAACCTTTTAAATGAAACACAACTGAACAGTAAATAAACAAAACATGTATGTAGTTCCATTTAAGATAAATTTCCTACTGTTTATTAGTGTAGGCTAAGTCTAAAGTTAAATAAAATAACGACGCGAACATTGATCTCAATGTAGGCTACCCAGATATAGCCTATAGGTTATATACGTTTTTGAGACGTAATAAAAAAGTGTTAATTTAATTTACCTGGATGTTTTGACGGTGATACAGTGTCACTACGAACCTGAAAGAACTTTAAAAACAAACAATTTATATTAAAACCCACATCAAAACTATATTAAAAAACAAATGTTTCTTTTGTCTATAATATTCTTACCTGAAATACGCTCAGGAGAGTCAGTAGGACTTTACAGTATATTAAGTCCATTGTTTTTTTAAAAAGAGTTTTCAGCTAACGTTACAAAAGAATGTTACAATCTTCAAATCTATATTGCGCCGTTAATGGTAAACGAACAAATCATTGCGCTTATATCAAAAGTAAAAAGATTCGGAGGGTATTTTGCTAAGAAAAAAGTTATGAGTACGTCAGAATATGACGTTCAAAAAGAGCAGGAGGAATGTAAATCACTTGTTATTGCTAACTAAATTCAGAGTTTGTAATCCATCGTTTTAGAGTCCGTTAGTATCGCGCGCTGCGCTCCAGCTTTGATGAAGATGAAGAACAAGCGCTGAGCTCGCGCTCTCATCAGTGGGTTGAGCCCATTGGGCGTTAAATGATACTATAACTCTTTCCTATGGGACACGAAGTTGTTTTCCTGCAGGGGGCGCGTGCAGGCCAAGAAAGCCGAATCATCCGTTGATTCCCATTTTAAAATAAGGACATGTTTGTCTTACTACATATGTTCTTACATTAGAGTAACAGTATAAATATGTTAAAAACCTGACAATCCATCTCTATAACTTTAGATAGGAATCAAGAAGCCTACAGTGATTGGTCCATCCTGAGCAGCGTTGAGAATAGTAGCATCTATCCCGTGTCAACGATCTGGATTAACAACTGAACAGACACTGAGAACAGTTCAAATGCTTTGGAACCACCTTCCCAGTGAGCTGAGAGCAGTAAAGAGCCTGGGCCAGTTTAAAGCTGAACTGAAGACTTTTCTGTTTAGAAAGGCTTTTATGTGTTGATTGTTTGTATTATTCTATATTTTTACTTTTTATTAATTTTTGTTATTTTTCCCTTTATCCATTGTTGCACTTTGAGATTCTTCGGAATGAAAAGTGCATTATAAATACAATCTATTATTATTATTATTATTATTATTATTATTATTAGTAGTAGTAGTAGTATGTCCTCATAAGTGTGTAGTGTGTCCTCGTTAGACTCAATTGTGTAAAATTACATGTATAGGTAAAACAATAGGATTTTTCAATTTTCAGGATTTTTCTTTTTTAACCAAACTTTGTTTAAAGATATTCTCAGCTATGTTATATATATATATATATATATATATATATATATATATATATATATATATATATATATATATATATATATATATATATATATATATATATATATATATATAGGCTATATAAACAGAATGAACTGATAGAATACAATTTTACTTAATGCAACGTGGGTAAAATGGGTTTTCCCATTCATTGCAATGTATCTATAAACGATCTAATTTGCATATTAATGTGTTCTTGGAGCAACATGTAATGAAAAAATAAGTGTAACAATGGGAACAATAGCTGGCAAGTGGAAACATGTTTTATAGCAACATTGATGTAATTTCTTTCCCTATTCACTTGTTGTGTCTCCCAAAAAGCCCAATAAACATGCTTTAAGTCCCAGTGTCCTCTATAGAGGACATGTATTAAATTGTAAACCTGACTCTCCATTTTCTTCCACTCCAGATAGGGGTGTTAATGTTATACAATTTATATTTTTATTTTATTCTCTTATGAACATTTTAATCCATTTCTGTGTGACACACTTTGAATTGCTACTGTGTATGAAATGTGCTATATAAATAAACTTGCCTTGCCTTGTCTTAAATCAAACCCCATAACATTTTCCTGAGATGTTGATGTATAACAAAAAATTTGAAAATTACTCAGATTTAAATGATAATTACAAAATATTATCATATGTCCAGTGCTAAAATTGATCATTCAGTCATTTTTAAAGACCAAGGAGAAGTTGTTGTCCTGGTGGAGCAAACGGTATGTCTGAAAAGACTCGAATTTGCTCTTTACAAGACATCCAGACATAAAACTTTGATGTACGGTGTCAGAGAAATTCACTAAAATAGAATGTCCGCAGGAGGATAAGCTCTGGTGCCATTCCACACACTTTTTCTAAGCCTCTGGACGCGTGAAATATGTAATGATGTAATTTGTAGATTAAAAACGCTAAAAGGCGGGGCTGCATGAAGCATGATCAAAATATGCATGAAGGGACAAATGAGTTTTTGCAGGTATATTCATTTATATTACCTTTCAGTGTGTATGAGAGAGAAAGGGAAAGTCCTTTGACTTTACAATGTAGTATGAGACCTTAAAGAATAAAACAATTTGTACACACGTTAAAAGGATGTACATCACTAAAAGCAGGGAATTCTTGACTTTGGGCGCCATCTATTGGAAGCACATGATTATTGTCTCAACACTCACAATAATGCATTACTCACCGGTAAAACTGCTGGGCTAGTCAAATAAACACATACCACAGTGTGTATAAAATATCAAATTTATTTTGATATAAAACTGCACATGCACACTCACACAATATTTGATAACCATCAATATAGGCTTATAATTCTTTTTCATAAAGCTAGCACACAATTGCAGACTTTAAAACATTATGGTTTGAAGACACCATGAGGATAGCTTGCACTGTCAGATTATAAAGTTTAATGTACAAAAAAGGCAGTCTGAAAAGCAAGTATAAACATTTAAAAAGAATGTACAAATGGACAAAAGTACAAAAAGAGCAGCAGTCACTCAAACATGTAGAAGCGATGTTCTGTAACATATGATTAAATGACTCGGCAAAAAAATATACAGTTATTCTGATGAATTAAAATGCCTGGAATTTGGCTGTAAATTGTACAAGATATACAGAATGTTTCTCATACATTCCTTTTTTTATATTTATTATTATTTTTTTGGCAGTCTCGGTCAATCCTTGCAAACCTACTTTAGTATGTTTGTTTAGGGCAAAATGAAGGGGTGAAATGACAAAAAAAGAAAACCGAAAATATGAACGGAGAACAAATACAGTACAGACTGGATCAAATGGATCATGTTTCCGGAAAGATTTTCCTTGGCCATACATTCACAATTGCTCATTCCCTTCATCCATATCAAGTAGAGAATATGTGCATCATTTTATCCAAATGAGAGGCATCAGTGAGCCAAAAACCAAACTGATTTATGTGAAACGAGGAATAAGTTGTGCTAAATAAGCGTAAATTAAGGGCTTTGTTTGTGAAAACATACAGAACTACTGTGTAAATCATATATAAAAACATTCTTATGTAAATTGTTGCATTCGGTCACGCAATTTACATGCGAATGGATTTATGAGCCATTTAAACAGACATTTGTTCTTTCCAAAGTGTTTAAACAAGGTAAGAGTCCCTCCCTCCCTACTTTTGACACGCATTGCAAGAAACAAACACAACACCTGGCCACACAGATTTGAAATACACCGCTTTTTCATGAGAAGGAAAACATCTACATGACTGCACATGACACAGACAGACGAATCTCACCCAAATGACTGGACACAACACAAACCATTGTGCATTGAATAAGGCAAATATGACGAGGCTCCGCTAGGAGTTTCATGACCGTTTAATGCTAAAACAATCCAGTCAAAAGTGGTAGAATACCCCCCCTCCCACCCCCTAGAAATATAAGCAGTGTTTAGTTACTGCAAAACCCATATTTCATATTTGTGCTAATTCCTAAAAATTTGTGCTAGGTAATTTTTCTCTTAGAAAAGGAAGTCTAGATGATCTAAGATGTGCCAAAAATAGTTTTATAATAATAATAATAATTATTATTGGATATTTATTACCTTAAATTAATGTTTAATTGTATTAAACTGAAGGAATATTTAAATATTTTGTATGTGTATTATTGTAGTTGTTGCTGCTGTCAAATAATAAAATTAATAGAATAATTGAAAACCCCTTAAAATGCATCAAATAAAATATTATTCTATTTTAATAAGCATAAATTCTATTTTATTATCCTTTGTACTGTATATTTAAGACCAGACATCATGGTGACTCACATTAGTGAGCAATTCTGTGCTTTTAAGAATTAAACTTGGGCAAAAAGGACTGTTTAGAGTTACAGTTTCTCTGGGATAAAGCTGAAGTCTTGGTCATGAAAGCCCTAGTTTCTACCATTTCCCTTTCTCTTTTCCATGCCCATTTTACAGAAACAGAAGATGGGACAACTGTTTTTTCCTTTTCCCGCTTTCTCTTATAAACCCAACCTTTTCCCTTAACCCGGCTGCTGAGGAGGGTTACTGTATCTGAAACTATTTGACAGCACCAAGCCTTTTCAATAGATTCTTTCCTTTGGAGAGCAGTCCTGTTTTCTTAGAGTCAGCTCGGGGGCGCCGGACGGGACTGCCGGGCCCCTGGGCTGCGGGGCCGGACCCCGGGATGTGTGGGCGCACTGTGGGGGTGGCACTTCTTCTGGGAGGGCCCGCTTTTTCCACGGGAACCTAATGGAAGACCCGCAAGGGACAGTTCAGGGCTGGATGTTTAAAAAGAAAAGAAAGTGTTTCTTTGCCTTTTAAAGCATCTCAATGTCATTACTGTACAACAGACACTCCCATCTCCTCTCACAGTCTTTTCTGTCCCGGCAGGGCCACCATACAGTCAATTATGAATGAATAGTACATTTTGCATCTTGAATAATATATCCAGGCAATAGGGGGCGGCACAGTAATCTATGAATGATGTTTTAGCGAAACTGCAAAAATTCTAGCTAAACTCTCATTAAAACATTAATAAACCTGTTCAGACTACAAGTGCAATAAAAACAAATCATGACAGTAATCTCATTTTTACTGACAATGAACTAATCAGGAACTCCTTAACAGCAAAAACACTTTTACATGCCATACTTTGCTCTTCATTTCAGCTGTATACTTGCTTAACACATAATTCAAATGAGTATTTACGCTGACAGTGACAATCTACAATGGCAATGAAAAGAGAATATAAGTATTTAATTTACCAGTCTTTTGAAGTTATCTATCACCTTTCAGCATGGTAACTTCACCAAGGGTGTTGGAGCCAAATCAAACCTGCTTTAAAAAAGCTTCGTTTACAAAAGTGGCTGCAAGAACGCATGAACTTGTAATAAAAATCAATTCAATAAGAATATCACTAAAATCTACGCTTCAGATGGAGAAGGGTAAAGATACTTATGCTTGCCTAAGGTCATTCTTAAAGTTAATGGAAATAGTGCACCCCACACACACACACCTGGCTGACCGTGCCAATGTTTCAGTATTCATTTTGAAAGCAAAATTTGAAATCGTGTGAATTCGTGCTCAGTGCAGTATGATAGGGTGCACGGCTACAGGAGAGGAGAGGGGTTGTCCCAGGGCTTACATTAGGAATCTACTAAACTGCACACATTAGAAAAGAGAAGGGGTGGGGGTAAGGGGGTCAGGGGTCCAATTCTGACCGTGCAACAATGGCCTTATAGCTTCTTATGACTTACAGTAGGAGTCAATGAAAGACGAACATTATAAATGGACAACACCCAGAGAAACAACTGAAGATACCAGCTGTGCCTGTCTAATGCACTGACAGCAGTGGACCAATCACAGCTCTCTGAGCAGCGCTAATTGTATTACTGTGAACTGATGCACAAAAATATGAGATGCTAAGTCCAGGTCATGAGAATTACAGGGCTGTTTTGATGAGTGGTTTTGTGCCTTGTCTGTGCACGTGTGTGAATGCAAATTTCTGCAGATGCAATGTCAATTTAACATTATTTTAGTGTGAAATTACTACATCAAATGTCATTCTTGAATACATATTTTAATAATTATTATTTGTTTTCTAAAAAATACAATATATATATATATATATATATATATATATATATATATATATATATATATATATATATATATATATATATATATACATACACACACACACTATACATGTTAAATAATGTTTAAATAGTTTAATATTTAAAAAATAAATACTAAAATATTTAAATTACAAAAAGTAAATATTATATATTATTAAACAGAGCTATACATATAAATAAAATATTAATAAAACATTTAATTGTAAATGTAATTTATAATTACTACATAAAAATGCAATAAAAAAAAGTCTACACCTACAGTAAACTCTGTAATAGATTTTCTTCCATCTGAGCAATTAGAGCCAATGCATAATTTCATGTTATTTTTTTCTGTTGTTGTTGTTGTAAATGCTCGGTGTTAATGTGTGCCATATGTGTGTGTTTTATTCATACCAGGTGCACCAGTAATAAGGACCCGTGTCGTATGCATTAGACGAGGACAGTGTTGTTCGTTGTATCCTCTGTTGCTCACTTACGTGACAGATACTGAGCCGTTACGGAGTGAAATGAACACTCTTCTTCTGTTTGCCAAGCAAGTGAGGAAAAAAAAAACAATGCCATGATGTAATGCATCTCAATTGTCTTCACAATGAATATGAGAGAAAAAAAATCACCAAACTTTCAGTACAGAAAAACCTTGATGGGTCCTGATGATTGAGCAGAACACCCATCAGCAAATATATTTTCTTTTTTTCTTCTCTCTTTTTTTTTTTTACAGTCCATTGTACAATATCTACATCCTCAGATAAAATCATTCTCGAGACCTCTCTCTACATGTGTTTTGTGTCTCTCTCTAAGTTGATAGTCTTATATATCAGCAATATACAAAAACAATTATTCTGGAAACATATACAAAAGGATTTAAGGTGGTTGTTTTTTTTAAACTGGTCTCAATCCATTAAAGCACCTAAAAAGTTTCACGGTGGCATTCTGAAAGAAAAAGCATGCGGTTCTACAGTTCTACATGGTTCCAGTTCTCTGTACATCAAAACTATCTCCTCTATTATAAATTGATTTCACGTTTAAACACAGTTACATTCATAAAGCATCAATTGCAATGCTTCACTTGTGAATTATGTAAAAAATAATAAAGAGTCTTTTAGTGCTTCTTTTTCCATAAATAATAACAATAAACAACTAATAATCTGGCACGTCTCTTTGCGTGAATTCTTTTTTCAAACAATGCTGTATGAATATGCAATTTCATTAACAGTTCACATTTCTCCTCGAATGCTTCCGCAGAGCATCTGACATAAAAATAAAGGTTCCTCGGTCTTGTATTTAACGGTATGTCTCTGTGTTTAGTAAGCTGTCTTCATTTCGCTTTTGTTTTCTGTTTTCCTTCAATGATCCATCAAAAAAGCAACCGGCTGTCACACAACACAAACACAGACGGAGAAGAGGAAAAAAACAGCGGAGCAGGAAGGAGATTAAAAAAAGAGCGAATGGATGACAGAGGGCTAGTGTGAAACAGGATGTACCCTTTTGTTCTTTGTCCGGGACGGGTGGTCCTGGGGGTGACGGCTCGGGGTGTTGGTGAGGTAAACCTCCACGTCATCAGGCACTTCTTCAAGAAAGTTGGAGGGGACCAGACCCTTGTGTCCATTGAGCTCCCCCTGGATGGAAAACAGAGGAGATCACGCACCTATGGCTAAATCCGAGTGTGGCAGCTCACCAGTGTTCAAGGCTGGAAGTAGGAGTAACCTCAAAAATGAACGATCGTCATTAGGTGCTTTTTGAATGCTGGCCACTGAGGAAAACTCATTTGCAGAGTACTATAGTGTCTGGTGTGAATAATCTTCTTCTTCTTCTTCTTTTGGCTGTTCCCTTCAGGGGTTGCCACAGCGAATCATCTGCCTCCATCTAGTCCTATCCTCTGTATCCTCTTCTCTTAGACTGACTACCTTCATATCCTCCTTCCCTACATACATAAACCTCCTCTTTGGTCTTCCTCTTGACCTCCTGTCTGGCAGCTCTAACCTCAGCATCCTTTTACCAATATATTCATTCTCCCTCCTCTGAACATGTCCAAACCATCTCAACCTGGCCTCTCTAACTTTGTCCCCAAAACATCTCACGTGCTGTCCCTCTGATGTTCTCATTCCTGATCATATCCATCCTCATCACTCCCAAAGAGAACCTGAACATCTTCAGCTCTGCTACCTCTAGCTCTTCCTCCTGTCTTTTCCTCAGTGCAACTGTCTCCAAACCATACAACATCGCTGGTCTCACTACTGTTCTGTACACCTTTCCTTTCATTCTTGCTGGTACGCTTTTATCACACAACAGACCTGACACATTTCTCCACCCATTCCAACCTGCCTGCACATTCTTCTTCACTTCTTTTCCACACTCCCCATTGCTCTGGACTGTTGACCCTAAGTACTTAAAATTCTGCACCTTTTTTACCTCTTCTCCCTGTAACCTCACTGTTCCACTTGGTTCCCTCTCAATCACACACATGTATTCTGTCTTGCTGTGACTAACCTTCATTCCTCTTCTCTCCAGAGCAATCCTCCACCTCTCTAGACTTTCCTCCACCTGCTCCTTGCTCTCACTACAGATCACAATGTCATCCGCAAACATCATAGTCCATGGAGATTCCTGTCTGACCTCATCTGTCAGCCTGTCCATCACCACCACAAACAAGAAGGGGCTCAGAGCCAATCCTTGATGCAGTCCCACCTTCACCGTGAAGTCCCCTGTCTCACCTATGGCACACCTTACCACTGTCCTACTGCTCTCATACAGATCCTGCACCCTTCTCTGCCACTCCAGACCTCCTCATACAATACCACAGCTCCTCTCTTGGCACTCTGTCATATGCTTTCTCTAAATCTGCAAAGACACAATGCAGCTCTTTCTGGCCCTCTCTGTACTTCTCCATCAACATTCTCAAAGCAAATAATGCATCTGTAGAGCTCTTTCTTGGCATAAAACCATACTGCTGCTCACAAATGTCCACTTCTCCTCTTAGCCTTGCTTCCACTACTCTTTCCTGCAACTTCAGTGTATGGCGCATCAGCTTAATACCTCTGTAGTTTCCACAATTCTGCACATCTCCCTTGTTCTTAAAAATCGGCACCCAAACACATCTCCTCCATTCCTCAGGCATCCTCTCACTCTCTAAGACCTTGTTGAACAACCTAGTTAAAAACTCTACTGCCATGTCTCCTAGACACTTCCATACCTCCACTGGTATGTCATCAGGGCCAACTGCCTTTCCTCTCTTTATCCTCTTCAAAGCTCTCCTAACTTCACCTTTGCTAATACTTTCTACTTCCTGGTCAACAATATTTGCCTCTACAACTCTTCTCTCCCTGTCATTTTCCTCATTCATCAGTTCTTCAAAGTACTCCTTCCATCTTTCCCTCACCCTCCTGTCATCTGTCAGAACATTTCCATCTCTATCTTTAATCACTCTAACCTGCTACACATCCTTTCCATCTCTATCCCTCTGCCTCACCAACTAATACACATCCCTCTCACCTTCCTTACTATCTAACCTTGCATACATGTCCTCATACACTCTCTGTTTGGCCTTTGCCAACTCTATCTTAACCTCACGCTGTATCACCCTATATCTACTTGTCCTGTCTACTATATCTACCTGTCTACTTTCCTCCGTCCTCTCACTGTCCCACTTCTTCCTAGCTAACTTCTTCCTCTGGATACTCTCCTGGACTTCCTCATTCCACCACCAAGTCTCCTTGTCTTCTTTCCTCCTTCCAGATGACGCACCTAGCACCTTTCTACCCGTCTCCCTGATCACTTTGTCTGTAGTAGTCCAGTCATCTGGAAGCCCCTCCTGACCACCTAAAGCTTGTCTCAACTCCTCCCTGAAAACCACACAGGACTCTTCCTTTTCCAACTTCCACCACTTTGTCTTCTGTTCTGCTTTTACTCTCGTCATCTTCCTCACCACCAGATTCATATTACACACCACCATCCTATGCTGTCTAGCTACACTCTTACCTACCACTATTTTACAATTGCTAATTTCCATCAGATTACAGCGTCTACATAAGATATAGTCCACTTGTGTGCTCCATCCACCACTCTTATATGTCACCCTGTGTTCCTGCCTCTTCTGAAAGTACGTGTTCACCACAGCCATCTTCATACTTTTAGCAAAGTCTACCAACTTCTGTCCTTCTGGGTTCCTTTCCTGAAGACCAAACCTGCCCATCACTTCCTCATCCCCAATATTCCCTTCCCCAACATGTCCATTCAAATCTGCCCCTATCACTATCCTCTAACCTCTGGGAACAGTCTGCATCACTTCCTCCAACTCGCTCCAGAATCTGTCTTTCTCATCTTGCTTACAACCTCCGTGTGGAGCATAGGCACTAACAACATTCAACATCACACCTTCAATATCCAGCTTCAGACTCATCAACCTATCTGACACTCTCTTTACCTCCAGAACATTCTTCACAAACTCCTCCTTCAGGATCACTCCAACTCCATTCTTCTTCCTGTCCACACATTATAAAACAGTTTAAACCCTGCTCCAATGCTTCTAGCCTTGCTCCCTTTCCACCTGGTCTCCTGGACACACAGAATGTCAACATTCCTCCTCTGCATCATATCTAACAGTTCTCTGCCTTTACCTGTCATTGTACCAACATTCAAAGTCCCTACTTTCAGTCCTAAACTCCTGCCTTTCCTCTTCTCTCTCTGCCTACGGACACGCTTTTCTCCTCTCCTGGTTTGACTAACAGTAGCCCAATTTCCACCAGTGCCCTGTAGGTCAACAGCACTGATGGCGGTCGTTGTTAACCCGGGAAAACCCCCAACCGATCCGGTATGGAAGTCATATTCGTGATTCGCATAATGGATTTGGCAAAATGTTTACAAATGTTAACCCTCTCTATTTATCCGGGCTTGGGACCGGCACAAAAGGTACACTGGCGTGTGACCTCCTGTGGCTAGATGTGTCTGGTGTGAATAATCTACTCACATAATAAAAGCCATCCTCATCGATCTCGCCAAACACTGTGATCACATCACCGGCACAAAACGTCAGTTCAGCCTGAAGAACAGAAAGAGTAAAAGATGTAAGATTTCAGTCAACATTCAGAACGTCACAGAGCTCATTTAATATACAAACAGTTACAACCACAATGTAGATCTATCTATCTATCTATCTATCTATCTATCTATCTATCTATCTATCTATCTATCTATCTATCTATCTATCTATCTATCTATCTATCTATCTATCTATCTAATACATCTCCATCCATCCATCCATCCATCCATCCATCCATCCATCCATCCATCTATCTATCTATCTATCTATCTATCTATCTATCTATCTATCTATCTATCTATCTATCTATCTATCTATCTATCTATCTATCTATCTAATACATCTCCATCCATCCATCCACCCATCCATCCATCCATCCATCCATCCATCCATCCATCCATCCATCCATCCACCCACCCATCCATCCATCCATCCATCCATCCATCCATCCATCCATCTATCTATCTATCTATCTATCTATCTATCTATCTATCTATCTATCTATCTATCTATCTATCTATCTATCTATCTATCTATCTATCTATCTATCTTTCTATCTATCTATCTATCTATCTATCTATCTATCTATTTATCTATCTATCTATCTATCTATCTATCTATCTATCTAATACATCTCCATCCATCCATCCATCCATCCACCCACCCACCCACCCATCCATACATCCATCCATCTATGGAAATTAAATCTAATATTTTATAGCAACATTCTTTATTTTAGGTCCAAAATAACATCCACCAAACTAATGAAATACAAACACAGATCAACACTGGGCAAGGCAGGTCTTCTCGGTCAGACTGGGAGCTGTGTTCACAGTGTAACCCTTTACCTCCAGTCCAACAACAGCAAAAACCACACACAGAGGTCTCAGTGTCACAAATAACCATTCCATATTCCTTTAATAAGAACTCACTCACAGCAGATGAAATTTTATGACAGCCTGTCACAAAGCCTTCATAAATGCATTATAATGATTCATAATATCCAATAAATGCATGCATACACATTAGAATTCATTTAAAATCATATTTTATTCACTAAAGCATGACACTAATACTACCATCATGAAGTACAAGTCGTCCAGTTACGTTTATTCCTAAGAGAATCATTCATCAAGCATATTATGAAGGCTTTAAAAAACACATTCAGTACACAATGCAAATGTAATGTGCATGCATTATGATGTTTGGGCCCCGAAAGTGAGATGTCCACAAACAGTACATGTGCTGATGCAGTGCAGTGAGCTCCCTCAGCAGGAAATAAGAGTGTCATTTGGCACAGGCCCAGTGAGTGTAGACTCACTACTTCCTTCCACACTCACCTCCTCACTCTGCAAGCTGCCCCCATAGCGGGCCTGCGCGCCAGCGGCAATGCAAAGGTGACAGTAAGTGACAATGGGGTGTAAAAGACTTGAAAATACTACTACTAATAATAATATAGAATTGTTAGCAGATCTAATATTGTTTGTTTTCTGAGATTTTATTTAAATTGAACTGGACAAAATCAATGGGTGCTACTACCGAGGACACATTTCACCCAATTATGTGATTTTAAATGTATTGTTCTTAACACTGCTATTTATTTATTTCTGTTTCTTATGATTAAGATCTTATATAAGGTAAATTTACATTTTAAAATGAACACAAGTAAATATGTAAAACAAAAAAGCACAGCATGATTTTATGAAGGACAGCAGACCTGTTTGTCAGGATGGCAACATGAATCGCCCCAAATGTTATTCTATTTTGGATAAATTTAGATATTACCCACTGAATGCAGTTTCATTCATATTAATATTTATACTTTCCAAGCCAAAACAGCTACATTGGCTCAACCAGTAGCAGTTTGGGCTGTACTATTTGTTTTCCAACCAATGGCAGAACAGTGTTTTATTTTAACTAAATCTATTAAAATGTGTAACTTTCAACTAAAATTAAACTTTAGTACAATTAAGTATAATTTAAAACTAAAATTGCTAAAAATAAAACTGAAATAAAAAATACGGCTAAATAGAAATATTAAAAACTGAATAAAAATGTCAAGCGCACAAAAAAGAATAAAACTAAATAAAATTAATAAAAACTATAATAGTATATAGAAATACTAAAATAACACTGTGGCAGATAGGGGCAGTGTTTGGAAAATCAAATCATAAACGGCATTATAGTAATTAATGACAGAATTAAAAAATGTTTTGGGTGAACTATCTTTAAACAGAATTAAATACTTAGAGCTGCCATGTGCCATCTGAATGAACAATAACATAAAAAATACAAACCACATTGTAGCTGCAAAAGCAAAGACAGTAGGCTGAAAATGAATTTGGTGGCTATTACAGAGGCAGACATCCAGGCAATCCAGCGTAAAATCAAAGGCTTATGGGATGAGACCATAAGTGCAAGAAAGCCCAGACAAAAGGGACTCCATTAGTACCTCTACATCCACGTTAGGAGAGCTCTCTCGAGGATCATAGTCATATAGGGCCACCATCCTCCGCGTCGACACCGGATGCTGCCTTCCGCTTCTTTTGTTCCTCTCTGAGAAAAAATATGCAAGAATAGATAGATAAAACAAATAAGTTGTGGAGAGAAATAAAGCAAAAAAACCACAAAAACAAAGTACTATTTGATATTTAAAATGAATCACATATAAATATATAAAAAAGGAAAGCATGATTTATGAATGACATCAAGCCTGGTTGTCATGATGACAACAAGAAGTTGATGTTATTCATCTAATTTGATGGCCTCTTATGGATAAATTGCGAGTTGCATATTACCAACTTTCAAGGTGAAGTTTATTTTTTTTTGTTAAAGCTAGGTTAGGCAACTTCGGAGAGCCTAGCAATAGCAAGCTAGCTTTTAAAGCATACAATCCCCCTTCAGCTTCTACAAAGGCACGCCTCCTCCAAAAAACATATACCACAAGATATATCACAAGAGCTGTTAAATTACCTCATGTCCCAAAGCACATTACAATAATAATAATTAAAGCTGCAAGCAGCGATTAAAGGGCCCTTGCACCCGGTGGCTTCAGGAAAACAGGTGGGCGACATGCATTTAAGCGGTAAATATATAAGAAATATGGCAAAGTCACTTCAATGTGCCCCAAACTTTCACCACTTCTTACGCGTGCAAAGTTTCATGAGTTTTTGAGGATGTTTAGGCCCTCAAAAAAGCGATTAATTTGGGAGAAGAATTATAATAGGCTGAGCAATTCCAATAGGGTCCTCACACCATCGGTGCTTGAGCCCGAATGATTGTAAACAACTTAGAACGCTGACTTGTGCCACCTGACTGCTTCATTTTGGAGTTGAAAGTGTTGACATAGAAACCTCTCAGAGTAGAGCGCCACAGGTTGGCATCTTTTAATTATGGTAGTTACAGCATATAGTCGTTGTTGGTAGGCCTGACGCGATAGTCAATAAATCAATTAATCGCACGATAAAAAATATGAGCTTGATCATTTTTCCGGCTGCGATAATTTCCATTTGCATACTTGTTTGTCCCTCTCGTTGACTGCGCGCGCGCCTCGTTTGGGGAGATGTTTAAACTCGACGCACAGACCGAGTGCCGGTGTTATGAGGCGTCATGCTCGGCCAGCTTCTCCTGGAGCTCATGTTTTTTCGGTTGTGGAGCCGCACGGAAAGTTACAAAATTTGACGTGCACAGCGCCAAGCGAAATGGGGTCTCATGCACTCCGTGTTGACGTTATTTTTGCCGTGCCCACCCTCGCGCTCGTGCGGACGCGCAGAGCATAAACGAAGCTTAAAGCTACACTGAAGTTGGCAGTTTGATAATGCAAGTTAATTCTTCAATTCAATCTTTGTGTGCTAAAAAAGGCTCATAAGGTCCTGTAGAGATAGTAATACACATTCTCCTTTTTTTGCCAAATAAATGAAAAGCATGTCATCAATGTCTTCTCTGTTTCTGTAATCTCACCTAGCTTTCCTCAGAGATGGTCAAGTCAAATTGTTTGAGCATGATTACAAGATATAACTTTTTTAATGCTGTATCCTAAACTGCTGATAATTAAATTGTATATCATATGCTGAAGTACATTTCTGGAGTGAACCGTGAACCGTGCCAGCCCTAATATGCACCTCAACTGTTGCAGTTTTCATCCATTTTATTTATTGTTTTTGGTCGTTTGTTCATTTATTGTAATGATTAATTGATTAATTATTTATTTATTGATATTTTAAACGTTTTCCTTGTTTATTTACCTGTATTATTATGCCATTATCATTATTTTAGATGAAAATGGTCTCAGAACGACAATATTATCGTTTATCGCAATAATTTCTTGGCCAATTTATCGTTCAGCAAAATTTGTTATCGTGACAGGCCTAGTTGTTGGACAAACATTTTTGGTCCTGAGACTCACAGACAATATAAGCAATTTTTGTAATATTTAGACCACTTCTATTATTGATCGCTATTTGGATGTGAAGAGAGTTTCAACCAGAATTACAAAAAGTACTGGAAAACATTGCCTACCCTAGCTTTAAAGAGATTTCTACGGATTTTTGACTAATGTTTAGAAAAATAAAATGGCTTTTCAAATTCTACAAAATTATACAAGCAGCACTTTTTCTTTAATGGCTCAAAATAAACACAAATCATGATATGAAAACACAGAAGGCACATTTAGTAGTAAAATCTTTGCACTGTTCAAGCCATTGGACTCAAAAAAGCAGTCCAACTATCAAAACTCAAGGCAATGTTTCAGACAATACAATTATTTATACAAATTCTACAAAATGACACATGCAGTACTTTTTCCTCGAATGGCTCAAAATAAACACAAGTCATGATATGTAAAATAGAAGGCACATTTAGTAGTAAGTAGACAAGTTTGTGACAATGTCCACTATTCTGATCTGTGGGGTCCAAATTTCTTAGTCAACATTTCACATTTAAAATGGACAAAGTAAATGAGTGACACTGATCATGTGTGATCAGCTGTTCCAATTTCAATTAAAGTTAAAAATGCTCTAAAATACAAAACACAGACATTTTTAATAGTAGCTTCAGACTTTTGGACCGCACTTTTCAATCTGCATTATTCCCTGTGTGAAGTGTCAATGGAAACAGAAGAATAACATGACATTCAAGTGATGTAGGGAAACTTGGAGGTGAGCTGAGAAAAGGCACTTAAGTGAAAAAGAAAAGAAGGTTTTAATGAGAAAATTGAAGAAGAAAAGATGGGGGCACAAACCTCTCTTGGATTTCCGGGACCTGCGATTAATTGAACGGCCATCTTTGAACCTATTACAGTTTACTTGAGAAAAAAAAGAGACAGGAAAGCAAGAAAGAAATGGAAGAGAGAGAGGGCAAAGGATGAAGGCAAAGAAGGCACAGGATTTAAAGGAAAAAATCTGCCTTTGACATTCTGTTATATGACTTCTTTTGTTTTCCGCAGATAAAAGAAAGTCATATGGGTTTAGAACGACATGAACGATGACAGAACTTTAATTTTTTGGTGAACTATCTCTTTAAGGGATCTAAAATGAAAACTATGGAACAGGTAGAGAATTGGCAGACTAGCAACATGTTAATATGATGTGAAACAAATCAGAACAGAGGAAAAAAAAAGAGAAAAGGCACAGAGGGTATGGGAAGGGGTCAGCACAAACTACCTTTTATCTCATACCTATTTTCTCAATGGGCGTGTTGAGAGGAAGAAAGCCCTGTTTGAGCAGCTGGTCCATCATTTCATCATCATCCGTCTGGATCTCTGAGACCATGTTACAGGGGATGAGCCCCCTGCGGCCACAGACCTCTGCTCTATAGAATCCATCTGTGTCCTTCTCTCCAAACACCTGGACAACACAGCAGGGCCATAATTAAACTCATTTCATTGCATTTTTAATTACACTCGCTCTAATGTCCTCTACTCAATTTGGTACGGTAGCACTACTACTAATGTTTTCTATCTTGGATTATTCACTTATGCTTCTATACTTTTAATTTGCATAAGTGTCTGCTAATTAAATAAATGTAAATGGCCACTGAATTCAGAAGATAAAAATAAGTACATTGGAATAGACAGCAATGGACCAACTTTCACTAGAATAGAATAGAACAGAACTTACAACAAGCAATGCACAAGTTTTATTTATACAAACAAAATAATTATAAAGCCATATACATGTATAGATATAAAAGCATTATAAATAATATAAATATAAATAATAATTAAGCCATAAATATTTATACATGTAAAAATAAACAGTAAACAACACTGATATATACTCATTATATATTTCTACATTCATATTGAAAATATACATTTATAATCAAATAATCAGTATTTTTAATATTGGCAATTATATTAGTACAAAAACATAAACATTATGTTTTGATGCATCTCAGAATAGAAAAGTAATTCATAATATATATACACTGATCAGGCATAACATTATGACCTAATATTCTGTCAGTCCTCCTTTTCCTCCAAAAGGTGTGCTGTGATATCTGGCACCAAGATGTTAGGAGCAGATCCTTTAAGTCCTGTAAGTTGCAAGGTGGGGCCTCCATGGATAAGATATGTTTGTTAAGCACATGCCACAGATGCTCGACTGGATTGAGATCTGGGTAATTTGGAGGCCAAGTCAACACCTCAAACTCATTGATGTGCTCCTCAAACATTTCCTGAACCATTTTCGCTTTGTGGTAGGGCTCATTATCCTGCTAAAAGAGGCCACAGCCACCAGGGAATACTGTTTGTATGAAAGGGTGTACCTTGTCTTCAACAATGCTTAGGTAGGTGGTACGTGACAAAGTAACATCCACATGGATAGCAGGACTTTTTTCTAGCAGAACATTGCCCAAAGCATCACACTGCCTCTGCCGGCTTGCCTTCTTCCCATAGTGCATTCTGGTGCCACGTGTTCCCCCAGGTGAGTGACGCATACGCACCCGGCCAACCACGTGATAAAAGAAAACATGATTCATCAGACCATTGTTTTTGCCGGTTGACAGGGGTCAGCATTAACTGGTCTGCGGCCACACAGCCTCATAGGCAACAAAGTGCGATGCACTGTGTATTCTGACACCTTACTATCAGAAACAGCATTAACTTCTTGAGCAATCTGAGCTACAGTGATTTATCTGTTTGATCAGACCACACAGGCTAGGCTTCGCCCCCACATGCATCAATGAGCCTTGGCCGCCCATGTTGTCGGTTCACCGCTGTTCCTTCCTTGGACCACTTTTGATAGATACTGACCACTGCAGACCAGGAACACCTCACAAGGGCTGCAGTTTTGGAGATGCTCTGACCCAGTCGTCTAGCCATCACATTTTGGTCCCTGTCAAACTCACTCTTATTTCTTAAGTTTGCCCATTTATCCCAACTTTGAAAACAAAATGTTCAATTGCTGCCTAATAACAGGTGCCACCCACTAACAGGTGCTGTGATAAAGAGATAATCAGTTTTATTCACTTCACCTGTCATTATGTTATTCCCAATCGGTGTATATAGTTATGAAAGTACAATTTATAAATAAATAAATACTACGGCGACGACTGTTACTACTACTACTAATAATAATAATTAGCATTTCTGTATAGGTGCATCTCTAAAAAAAACACACAAAAAAACCTGTGGAATTAAATGGCGGTTGAGAATTGCTTGACATCAGTCAGTTCAGATCAAACCTTTATTATCTGGCCCTCCTTGAAGGGAAGTTCCTCTACAGCAGCATCAGGGTTGGGAGACATTGACAGGGGGTCATAGTCAAACATGGCCACAAATATTCGGGAGTCCTCTGGCTCTGACTCCTCATAGTAGTCCGGAGATCGCCGTTCTCGTCCTCCATAACCATCTGAAACACAGAAGAGGGCAAGCTTCTGCTATACACAGAAATCAAAGGACAGCTGAAGCCCAGCAAAGACCGTAACACATTTAGCCTAATCTATTTCTTCAGAAGCATCAGTCCACATCTGTGAAAGATAAACAATGTTAAACAATTATATAAAGCCTGCTTATACATTACTATATGATACACGGTTTCTTCTTAAAAAGAGGCAAAAAACATATATTAAAAACTTCTCAGGCTACTTCAGGGCATCGTGCTGATGACCCATACCAAGTTTCGTAACAAGTTTACAAGTTTAACATCAACAAGTTTAACATCATAAACACAATGACATGCTAATCACACCTGATACAAACACGTTCAGTAAAATGATCTGCTGCACAGCACACAAGTCATATGAGCATATTGGAAAAAGAAGTAAGAACACGTTTAATATGCCCATGCATGTTAAAAGAACAAGGGAAGGATAAAAACATTGCTGTTTTACTGTAAAAACATACAGAACTTTCCTGGACAGACATGCAGCAACTCACTCGTAGTACTTCACTGGAATGATCCACTACCAATCAAAATCATTCAAAATTAGGTATCGCAAAACACTTTTGTTATATTAAACCAATGGCTGTTAAGATAGTAGTGAAGAGTAGACCATGCCAGTTAATGAGAAGTGTAAATGGAGCTGACAGCAGTGAATCATGCAACCAGTTACTGATGAGAATATGCAGAACATTCACAAGAAGCATTTACAACCAGTTATCATAGACCTCTATGCAGGTTTTCACAGGGGTGAAGACATCTCTGCTCTTGTTGTTTGCAGTCACACAACATCAAATAGCAGAAATACACTCATGCAAATGAAACATCGAGGATCTCAAAGGAAAACTTTGGACTTGAAAACAAAGGAAAGCTCAGTAAACGATGGACGATGAGGAAAGAGAGGAGGAGAAGAGGGGTTCACAAACACTCTCTGGTGTTTTAGACCACACAATAAGCACAAAGAAAGGAGGGTCACTCTTAAACAGATCAAAACTTAACCCTAATTATGTTTAACTAAAATAAAGACAAATTAGCATGGAGGACAATAAAGGTAAAACTAATGTAGAAATTTTCTCGATTAAAACTTAATTTAACATATAAAGATAAATGTATATTAAAAAATAGCTCAGTAAATATTCTCATCCATACTGTCTTTCAAATGAAAGGTTCTCACATCATCCTCCTATAGTTAAGGCAGCTTCTTTTCTTTTTAAGATCAGCAATACAAGTAAAACTCTAGGGAACTGCTTTTAAGATTTGTAAGTTATTATATAATTACATGCCATGATAAAAGAGATGTAAATGTTTTTGTTTAAATACTGTAAATGTGTGTTGTTTGGGCTGTACAGCTGTCCCAATGTTCTTTTAGCGCTGGGACTACCACTAAAGAATGAACTTCTATGTAGTTATAAAAAATGCTTTATGAAAGCAACCTGTTTGTGTCCCTTCCAGGTATTCTTTTGTGAATTATATGAAAAAGTTTAATGTTTAAGGGCTTAGCATGGACATGACAGGAGTTTAAAGACTGGATATGACTTTAATTAGACAAGGTTAGTAAAGTGATACCACCACATTAATGTGATGTTACCGTAGATTATGTTTGATTTGTGTGACTTTACTTCTTAGAAAATGTGTTCTCTACCATTGATTCTAGTGAACTTTTTTGGGTCCACCAACAGCATGTCACAGAAGCAGTCAATAGAGTTTAACTTGTATTAAGTTAAGAAAAAATAAGTTTAAGGAAAAAAAAGAAAAAAGACCCCATGAAATCACTCAAAAAAAGGCAGTCTGCTTTGCTTTATTGATGTTTTTTTCTTATTGAAACGGGAAGATTTGTGTGGTGGAGAATGAGCTTACTAAATGTATAATATATATTCAGGGCCGGCGCTAGCCATTTGGGTGCCCTAAGCACAAATGCTTGGTGTTTTTTTTTTTTTTTTTTCTAATTGCACTTTCACCAACAGAAAATGACCGCATGACCGAACCTCTTGAAAATGACCGCATGCCATAGTACAACAACGAAAAATATTTATCTAAGCGGTCTAATTTGGCAAAATCACATCACGTTCAGTTGCAGGGTTTTTCTAAAGTTCAGACTGAGGCAGATAGACATTGTATTGAAGCGAAGAAATTACAATAGGGAACGTTCTGCACTAATAGCTATATGCACACGTGACACATCTGTAATGTACGGGGGGTCACCAGAGGGAGACTGGCACTGAGATTCAACTTTTTCTCGACAAATTTGGTCTAGGCCTATATTACTTTTGTATTGCTTTTGTATATTAACATGCTTGTAGAAATATTGTATTTGTTATTTATACTAGTAGCCTATTGTGATGATTTTTTCACGACCCAGATTTTTTGGTGCCCCCCCAAGCACTTGGTGCCCTACGCGCAGTGTGTGATGTGCGTGTGCGGAGCGCCGGCCCTGTATATATTTACACATTTACAGAGCAGGAAAAACACTGCTGCTGCCACAAAACATTTGACTATATTAATGCTAATTAATTACAAATTTATATAGGTTCACAAAGCTTAAACACAAGTTTAGCAAAAGCTTTATATTCTAAAGCTTGCATTTATATGTAAGCCTGTATTTTTATATTTAATTCAAATTTATATTAGGTATTATTTAAGTTAAACAAAAACTTTAATATTAATTGTCAAAAATATAATTACTTATGTGTAATGCATTAAGGATATTATATATATATATATATATATATATATATATATATATATATATATATATATATATATATATATATATATATATATATATATATATATATATATATATAAACTATGAGCCAGATTTACTAACAGCTTGCGAAAGTGCAAACCCTTCTTTGATGTTAAAAAAACCCTTAAATTCAGCACAAATCAAATTAGCATTGAAAAGGCATGGACAGGGTTATTTTTGTGGCTGAACTTATTTCGGACGCTAAATTTATGGGAGGTTATTTAAACGAATCATGCAAAGTTATTTACTAGGTTTGTGCACAAAAAAAGCATGTATTAAACCAGAAGCTAACTGGCAGATTGCGGAATTATTATGGAAATGATACGGCAGAGTCTATGTTCTTTAATTTGCGCGTCATCAGTAGATCATGAGCAGAACTTCCATCTATGCTTCTTTGAAATTGCTAAATTATCAGCAGCAAAAGCCCCAGCGAATGTCTCTAAAATCCTCTCACTGTGAACTGCTTTAATTTCTAGTCAATATCCAACTTTATTCCATCAGATATATGTCATTACTCACAGCTGATTGCTCCAGTTATGCTTTACAATCTCTTAGCCATAATAAAAATCTTGCTTTGGAGCAGGTTAGCCATGTATAGTAAGTTACCATGTCTAGTCCATCTTGTTGAACCCCCCCAAAAGTCTGTTTGCTCAAACTAAACTCAAACTTACCTGGGTAGCCACTAAAACATCTTTACGTGGGCCCCTCAATGCAAACAGACAAAGACTAAAAGCCACACAACTCTCACCTTGATTTCATGGGGTTGTTAAACAAGATACTCTTGTTATAATCTGATTCATGAGGTCAAATTGTTCTGGTGAGTTTTGTTAGATTTTCTTTTTCATGGAGGAGCCACGCCACATACCATATCGGCGCTCAGTTCGCTGTGGGGGCCATTTCCTGCGGTGGGCTACATTGGTATAGTAAACATCGTCCTTGATAGGTGAGAGGTTCCCCTCACTCCCCTCACTGTTATTCTCCACGGTGATCTCTAAGGAAACACCAATCAGAGCATTACAGCCACACACCCTCTACTCAGCCTGTGAGTTATGGATTATGATGTTTTCAAGGCTCTCTAGATGTGTTTTAGGATCAGAAATGCCATTCTAATGCATTAGAGTCGAAATGACACTGATTTTAAAACAGTGTTGAAAGCCATTGGGACTTGAGTTGCTCGAGAGTAAAACAGCAATGTTCATGATGATGATGCATTTCTAGGTGATAGTGTGTGCGCCCTATTAGGAGTACCATCTGTATACTAGAATAAAGCCATTAAATAACCCCCCCTTTTAGTATTTGTGAATCTGAAACAGGATGAATGGCAGAGGCCAAGCAAAAGTGATTGGGTACATCTAGGGACTCCCAGGGTCTATAGGCCTATATATAACTGTCATCATGACGTACTGTAAGGAAAACAGGAACACACAATAGGAGTCTCTATGAAATACACTAAAGGAAGGGAGAAAGAGTCCAAACATACGACCTCACTAACCAATGGAAGGAACTGTCATTGGTCTTCTCTGAGCGGGTGGACAGCCATGACTCGTCCTACGGCCAGAATGGTCCAGTCGATCCGAGCGTCCCGTTGAGGGAGAGCTCCCTAAAATCTTCAAAAGCAAATATCAAAATGTTAATCAAAGCCTGTGGTGCCTTAAAAATAGATATCCTATTAAAAAAAGATTCCCATCAACCCCAAAATGGAAAAAAAACTGATTTTTTAAGAGAACGAGATTCTAGTCCCAAGTGAAATCAAAACAAGGAGGATGAACCCGCCAAAACATTTAACATAAACAATTGAAACAAACTCTGACAACAACATGAGCAGGGTTTTGGCAGAAATCAGATGCTTAGCTAAAGACCATTTTGGTTTTTGTTCTGCTCCTTTTTAGTTAATATGGGAGAGTTTTAATGTAGTTTATGTGATATGAGCTTTTTAAATAATATGAATCTACATTGTGGTCTGTCTACACTCTTAAGGTTTTAAGTACATTCAAGTGTAAATAAAACTATTCATAGGTGCTGCAAATCTGTATATGGATAGTCAGGACCTTAAACACCACAGACATACAGGGAGAGATTTCCCCCAAATATTCAGAATAATGGTTGATTTTCCAATCACTGATTCTTGAATTTGTCATTTGGTCCTCCTAAATATTCAGTAATATTAGGGCAGTAGTGCACAAACCATAGTGTATGATCAGATATCAGTAGCAAACAACAATGAGAGGCAAAACACACCAAAAAACTGATGTATCTTTGCTGCTCAATTCAGAGAAATGCGAACGAGATATCTGTTCAAGCCAATGCACAGTGCAGCACAACTAACTGGATTGTGACAGTTAGCCTGGTGCAAGTCAGTTTTAACTGTGCAGCACAATTCTGAATGGTTAGCTCTTCATGGTTGAAACTAACGTGTACCATGTGTACTTGTACCACACTGTTTATTAGCAGCTGAATGTGCAGATTTATCCTTATTTTGGTGTATCCGGCTTCTTATAATCTTTAAACCAGTGTTACTCAACCCCGTTTCTGGAGGCACCTCAACAAAACACATTTTTGAACTCTTCCTAATCAAACACACTTAAATCAACTCATTAGTTCATTATTAGAAACTCCAAGACATCAAATGAATGGGTCAGATAATGGAGACATTCAAAACGTGTACTGATGGGGTTCCTCCAGGGACAGGGTTGGGAAACACTGATTTAAACTGCTTCGAAGTTGGACTCTAAAATCTAAGTTGGAGGACTGTGGAAACATTGTCATGTGATTTGTGACTCTTCTTACAACAGAAACAAGAAACACTCAGAAATGGCCTTTAGGTAATCAAAACAAACCTACACATTAAAAAATCTCACTCAACACTCTAGGAATCAAATAAAGTCACATGAGATCTAAAACAAATCAAGAAAGTCAAGAAAGATCTTACAAGCAAAAATCCCCCCAAAACAATAGCAATATCAAAAGGTGAAATCAAACAATAACATAAAAAGTTAAGCAACATCTAGCGAAATAGACCAAACAAAAAAGTGAAACGAGAAGAACCAAACCAAATGAACCAATGACAGACTGGGTGGAACACCATGAACAGAAGAATGGTTTTATTGCTTATCTATGGGAACACAAAGCAGTTGGTAGATGAGAAGAGGGCGGAAGGGTGAGAGGAGGGGTAGGAGACACACACCAGGGGTTCATCCATTGCCCTGTTGAGTCTGGCCACAGAGTAGGCCCTAATGTCCCTGTGATAGGTCCTGCCAACCTCGCTCAGCCTGCCCTCGCTCCGGAACCTGCGTTGGGGATGGTGATGGTGCGGATGATAGTGGTAATGGTGGTACGACTCCCGCATGCTCCTTGTCTCCGGAATGGCGTCCAGGAAGTCCTCCTCCACACTGCACTGGCGGGTCAGTGTCCTTTTCCTGCCAAGAGCCAGAGCACGGCGCTCCACTGGCCCTTCACTGTGAATCACCCGCATGTTGGGGCCAGAACCCACTCTCAGCGGGCTGCCCCCTGTGTACGAGTGGTAGGCTCCGCGGTACCCAAGTGGACCCTCTTCCTCACTCCCGCAGTCTAGTCCACTGTCTGGGCTCTTACTGGTCTGCCTGCTACTGCTGCTGCTCCAGCACTGCGGCCGCTCCTCTATGGAGGTGTAGCGAGGAGAGGAGCGCTGCCTCTGCAGCCTGCGGATGCACTTACTTGGGGAGAGGTGGTTCGGCTGCCGAGAGTCCTGGTGGTATGGCCTTGGGCTCCTGCATGGAGTGCCCGGACGAGCCTCCTCGAAACGCAGCCGCTGGCCCATGACCTCCATCCCAGTGTCAGGATCCTCCTCGGCAACCTCCGGGATACTGTGGAGGCGCTTGTGGGAGCGCAAGGAGCGCTGTCGTACCACCTCCCGCTGCAAGTCCCAACTGTCCCGTTCCACTGCTAGGTCCTGACGCCTGTAATACGCCTTTTAGAGGCCGAAGAGGGTGATGTACGAGGAAGGAGCCAAAGTTTCAGTTAGTTTTGGATGTTTTTCAATTAGTAAAAATCGGGATCATTTTGGCGGGTTTTGTTTGATGGTGTTAGAACAGGCAGAGAAGATAAAACAGTGTGCAAATAGAGAACATAATGGGAAAAGAAAGACAAAATAAAGACAGAATTAGTTTTCGGAGATCATGGTCGAATGTAGGGCATGCAGTCTCATTCCATGACGGACATGGCATGCGACGGAAGGGAATCTGTAGGAGGAAAATGTCAGGAAATGCAAACCATACAGAAAATGAGAACCGGAGAGTATCACATATGCAGGGTTCATTGAGACAATCCACTAACAAAGCACAGTCCAACAACAACAACAACAAAAAATCTACAGATAAGAATTCAGAACACATAACATTAGAAATTAATAACAGGCAATCAAAGGATCAAGACTGACAAATCTACGGACTATACATGGAAAAAAAACAAACAACAAAAAACAAAATGGAGATTCGTCTGCCAAGCAAAAAGTGAATTGTGTTCAAAAGTAGACCAGTAACCTGGAATGGAAATTTAAAAATATATATTATTAAAAATATAAAAATATATTTTCTAATGATTTCAAATTGTGTATGAAAATTGTGATTGGCGGTTTAAAATGTCTATATCCTGATTAGCAGATATTTTGCGATTAAGTGGTAATAGTTATAGCAGCATATTTAAAAAAAAATATATATATTTTTTTTAATTTGAGATCAACAATGCTGCAAATATATTTTTCTGTATCAAACTAAATTGCATGGAGGCAAAACGTATCCAAAAAGAAAAAATATAAGGTGTTGGCTTTCATACCACAATCCCAATGTCCGCTCAGGTCTCCAAAAAGATAACTCAAAACAAAAATGACAAAAACTTAAATATAATATACCATTTATTGCTTCATATATTCAATACATAGTGTATTCTTTTTGTAACCCTTTCTGCATTATACTTATTTATATTAATATATATATATATATTTTGAAAGAAATCTTAACAATATTAGACATTTTCATGAAAGGACAGATATTCACAAGATAGTAAAATTACACTGAGAGTAAAGTAAAACTTAACAGAAGTGTAACCATGAGACAAACATAATCAAAAGTGAATAACTGTTTCATTTAAGCATACTCTACTTAAATGAGATTCCCAAAATGCCCTTGGAATGATATGTGCATTTTTACCTGATCAAGCAGAAGCTAATTTGACACTTTAAATTTATGTAATACTCATACATACAGTACACAAACAAACCCTGTCTTTGTTTAATAATAATCACAAACACATAAAACCATGGCATTATATTTCAAGAGGTGAACACTTCAGGCAAGGCAAACAAATACACAACGTATATATATCTGCACATATGTGATTGTCATAAGCAATAAATCGAAGAATCTGCTAAATAATCCTGTCAATTCCAAGTAACAAGAGCCACTTCTACTATATAGAGTAATCCAAATAGATCGTATTATACTAGATACAAATGCATAGTGATGCAGTACTTAAAACTGAACAACACAGTTTGTAACACCTGGAGAGCATAAAGCATATCAGATCGTCTACTCATGCATTGCGTGGGCAGCCTCAGGTCAAGCCATTCAGATGTATTGGGCTTTGTATGACTGGACAGGCTTATACAAAGCTGGCTAAATGACTGGATGATGTCGAAGTTCGATAGTGCAAAGCGGCCCGCTTTTAGGACGCAGGAGAGACTGAGGATGGGGTGACCTGTCGCTCAAGCTTTGTGTACAACATCAGAGGTCTAACACCCCCCGTTTTATATTCAAAATCACAAAAACACACAAAAAAACAGCGCTAGTCATATTCAGGACAAATCCAAGGAGTTACTTTATAACAAAAATACGCTTACCTCTAAAAAAACGCCTTAACCAAAGTGCAGTTGGCCTTAAAAATCAATTCTATAAGGTTGAAGTGCCAACCAGCTAGTACCACCCCCTCGGAGGAGCCCTACAGACCACGGCATACTCCATCCCCCTTCGTCTGTCCCAGCCTCTAGCCTGCGGCCCTGTGGCCCACGCCCAAGACAGACGGCGGCCGGTAGGGTGTCTGTTCCATACCTTAAGCGTGTTGTGTGAGTTGATGCTGCGGCGGCGGCCTTCTTCCAGCTGCATCTCCGAGTAGAGCTCCTCCTCATCCTCCTCCATGATGTCAGACAGATCGGAGCCCCGACTGCTCTCGGTGTAGTACTCCTCACTTTGGCTGTATTGATGATGCTGGAGGTACAGACACAAAGAGTTCTTCATAATATAACAAAACCAGGAAGAAATCTTCAAAACTCAACGGAGACCTCACTATGGCCCTCATTTATCAAAAGTGCGTACACCAAATTTCCAGCGTACACCTTGTGTACACCCAAACGCACGGTGACTTTGAGATTTATCAATATGGACGTTGGCGTACGGCACGCTCAAATCCTACGCCAGCTCAGGAGGTGGTGTACGCACGTTTCAGTTAGTGGGAAAATGCGCAGAAAAACAATTCCTAACACCACAAAACTCACTGACAAGATAAGCTATATGACCCACTGTTAAAAACCACAACAACAACATTCAGTGTTTATTTTTGTGCAACATGAATGTCAATGTTTAATTTGTGTGACTTTACCAAAGTGTTTGATTTGTAGGCATATGTATTCCTCCAGTCGCGAGCCTGTGCTCTTTATCTGACGTTTCAGGCCCACCTGGCCCGGCAGCTGCGCACGGACTGGGACTAAAATAATTCAGACTGACAAAATAATAAAAATGACCTTCTTTTAAATAATAATAAAATCAATAAAAACGACATTCTTCTTCTAAATAACAAGCGTCATTAAGAATAATAATCATAATATTAAGAAGAATCTTACAAATTGTCATGTAATTATTAATGTGAATGAATGGTAGGCTACTCCACATCACATCATCATCACTATTGTACACCCCAATACATGTGCCGTGATACGAAATTAAATGCTAATTGTTTCAAAACGTGCTGTAAATAATGCATTGTGATGGTAATTTATCATCCAAACAGCTATTTAAACTGCTGGAGTGCGCTTCTCAACCTCCACACTATTAAGAGTAGTCGTAATTTGGGTCCATATTTAGTTTTTGTAGGTGCCTTTAATCCCACTCTTTAAACTCCCAAATAAAACAATTTCAGTTTTTTTTTCCACTTCCCTGGTGATGGTCTTGATGGGCGCGTCTCAATCATCTCACTAGTTCAGTAGTCAGGGCACTGATCAGGGAGTCAGCCCATTGACTTATGTCCTAATCAGTGCCCTGACTAGTGAGATGATTGAGCGCGCCCGATCTCCACGTCGGAGAAGTTTCGCTTCTTTGCAGTCTTCCGTGTCTCCATGGCGTAAAATGAGGGCGTGGGGGAGGCGGAGACTTGAATATATAGGGGCGTGTTATTCTAATGACGATCAGTTTCAGCCGCCACATTTATCAAGGGCAGGTATTGCGTACACCTGGATTGCAGAGGTGCGCACAGCTTCATAAATCAGGCGATGAGAGGAGTGTAAGCATAATCTTACGCCAACATATACGCCCGTTTCTACGCAAGATTGATAAATGAGGGCCTATATCTCTGGCCCATCATTTTGTACTTCACTCTTAATTGGAGTGAAAAATCTGTCTTTGTTTTTCTATGTGATTAGTTTTGTTTGATTTGCTTGGATTTATATTAGTTTTTTTAATATTTTCATACATTGCCCTAGCCTGGTTCTACCAGACTCTCCTACATTTCATTTATACAGAAAGTCTGGCCACTCTCCATTGACAAGCGTTAACTTCCTTGAAGGTGGGTACTCTGTTGAAGTTTAAAACTATTGGATCTGCAATAACCAATCGCTAACATTTGGTCGTCATCTCAAACTGTCATCTCAAAACAGAAAATCTGAGAATATACCGCAATCCCAGACAGAGTACTGAAGGAAAAAAAAAATCGAGCCAAAGTTTTCTCTGTTCCTTTGTAAAGCAAATTTGAAGTCTTGACATGTGCTATATAAATACAAATGAGTATTATTATTATTATTACTATTATTATTATTAAATAATAAAACAGCACACATAAAAAAGAAAAAAGAAATAAAGCAAATAAAAGAAATAAAAGAAACAAATAAATAAGCATGTGGTGACCTCATTTGGGGCACTTGCAAAATTGTATGAATGTGCACCCCCTGACATATTTTGCCCCCCTCCCCATATTGCAACATCTTACAGCATACAGGTATTGGAATGGCATTTCACTAATGTTAACAGAGAAAAAACTATATAATTCAACAAACTTATTAAAGTATAAATAAACTGAAATGCCTATTTCTTGTGTTAGTATAAGAGTGACAATAGGGACAGTGCATGACGATTCTGTCTGCTGGCCCAAAACTCCCAGAAAAGTTTCCCTGTGAAATAACAGAGATGAAGCACTTTAAAGTTGAGAAGATTGTTGTTCCTAAGACTCACATTTCTGCCCAGCTCAGAACCTCTGAGAAACTCGTCTACAGAAGCTCCTCTTCGCCTGACATGGGGGGAATCGTACCCGTCCTCTTCCTCATCTGAGTTTAATGAGTGTGAAGTGTTACCCTTATCACTGAAGATGTTCCTCCTCTCCACCTGAAACAGATCACAACTATCAAGTAAGGGTTTCAAATTGCATGCTTTTCACTCACTTTATATAAGTATGTATATATACACACACACACACACACACACACACACACACACACACACACACACACACACACACACACACACACACACACACACACACACATTAAGGGTAGTAAAATATACTATGGCTAAGAAGATATACAAAACACTAAAAGTTCATAGAGACTTAGTTGGAAGCTTTATTCATAAGATTAAAATTTGTTGCACCAGAAAACCTTTGAGGGTGTGGAAGAAAAAGCACAGTATCAGTATCATTAAGGAGAAACAAATCTTTGATCAGATCAACTGAAAATAACCCTCAATTTACTGCCAAAGACTTGCAAGATGACCTGATGAAAGGAGGGAAAAAAAAGGAGGTGACCGAATGACACTTTTGAACAAGAACCAACTTGAATATGCTAAATTAAATGCTGCATTTGGATAGACCTGAGGAGTTCTGGAAGAATGTTTAATGAAGTGATGTGACCAAACTGGAATTTTTGACCCATGGTTCTGCGGTTCTATGTCTGGTGCCAAAAAAGAAAAGCATATGAGCAGAAAAACACATTCTCCATGGCCAAACATGGAGGTGGTCCAGTCTTGTTATGGGGGAGCTTTGCTGTCGCAGGAAGTGTAAATCTTGAATGTATGAAGGACATCATGAATTCTTTGAAGTATCAGAGACTGAAGTGCAGAGACAGAAGATTGATGGTCAATAGATCAGTAGATCAAATCTACGGCAGCTTGGTTAAGGAATCAGTTGTAGAAAGTTCCTGCACGGCCTTCAGAACAGTCAGTCTTCAGATTTAAATCTCCTTTAAAATATTTGGTGGAATTTGAAGAAAGCAGTGGTAACGTGAAATCCAAAGATTATCAGTGAACTGGAATCTTTTTCAAGCGAGGAATGGGCCAAGATTGCAGTAGAGAGGTAACAGAAGCTAATAAGCACTTACAGGCAGTGTTTATTGAAGGATAAAAGAATAAAAGATTCTGCACAGAATGTGACTTTTGGGGATTGAATAATTTTGTACAAGAATGTTTAGAGCCAATTAGAATCCCTCAAACGTGTATTAATAAACTTTCTATAATAGTTTACTGATGCCTTTGTTGAATTGTTTTCATAAAATGTTGTTCTCTGCAGCAACTGTATTTAATACGGTGCATATATTTAACAAAATGCTCCTCTCTAGAGTTTATTTTTCTAGCTAACTATTGTGTTTATTCTGAATGGCTTTTCTAAGGTAAATGCAAGTTTTAAGTGAGACACTGTTTACTACAATTTGTTTGACGTATTTCAGAGGTTATCTTATTATTATTAACATACCTTCTGATGTTCATTCATGTCATTCATGCAGAGGTGGGTAGTAACGAATTACATTTACTTCGTTACATTTACTTGAGTACATTTTTTGGGTAACTTGTACTTTTAGAGTATATTTAAAAATGGGTACTTTTACTTTTACTCAAGTACATTTCTTGTGAAAAAACTGTACTTTTACTTCGTTACATTCGGTGGCGTTCCTCCGCTACTGTCAATGGTGATAATTAATTATATATTTTAAAATAAGTTATGACTTGTTCGCAAGTCTCGCGAAACGTTGGAGAGGCTGCTTCGCGAGAGGTGGATACGCATCACCCGCATAAAATTAGCGCGCGTTTAGTCAGAAGATGATGGCCGAAGCAGAGGGAGATGTGTGTGAGCTACGGCAGATCACCCGTACGTGGCCTCAAGTTCAGCCTGTTTTCAGTCCAAGATGTCAAAAAGAACAGTTTCATAATTTAATGCATGCTGTGTGCACCAATATGAACGGACATCTCAGCATACAATAATTCCAGCTCCAACCTGAGAAAACAGCGGTAAGTGTAACAATGATGCCTATCTTTGAACACTATTAATGGTAATTTGGTAACTATGGGCACTTTTCCTTTATTGTAATACTATTTCACACACTGTCCGAGTGTTTTCCTCATATGCACTCTTGTGCAAGCATTGACAAATCGTTTGAATCCTCCGAACACACGTCCACAAACAAACGTTCACATCTGCACATTTACATATCTTTTTTTTCTCATAAAACGAGCAACCACATTGGCAAAATGTACCTGTGACAATGTTTTTGCAAACCACAAAATACGTACCAATACACACTGCAGGAATTCCAACAGAAATGAACACTATAGGCAGAAAAACTGAATTTTTTTAGTCTATGGTTTGTAAACTAAAACATTTTGAATTTTGCGTCACAGCTCCATGTTCTGCTTTTCTGATTCACCAGACTTGCTCGATAGCTCAGCGGATACAGATTTGTATTTACAATGCGAAAAGCTTGAGAACGAACCCCATGAAGAACGAGTCATGATAAGAGCTCAAAGACAAGTTCTAAACACAAGCTAAAAATACATGGACACAATTTTATTTTTGTCACATTTGCTGTTGTTAACACTTTCGGGTAGGTTTAGTGTGGGTGTACGTTAAAAACACAACGTAACAAAACATGTCAGATTCACGCAAATCTGTTCTGGAAAAAAATAAGCTTTTAGCGCCACCCAGTGGACATTTCACTTTGAAACTGTCGCAATATGTACATATTGGTAGGTACATACTTTGTGGTTTGCAAAAACGTTGCCATAGGTACTGATGAGATCAGGCTAAAAACGAAACAAATTGAATAGCCTAATGTGACATCTTGCATTTATACACATATCCGGACAGACAACAGTCTGCAGTGTATACATACATTTAAAAATGGGACTGTATTTTTAAGAATGCATATACTTATAAAAATATAAGAACAAAGTATGTTTTAAAAAGAGCTGTGGTTAGCCCAGCACACCATTAATTTACACGGTTTAACCATTAAACACACACACACACACACACACAGACACACACACACACACACACACACACACACACACACACATGGAGGTGTGTGAAAGCTCTCTAAGTAGTCTGAAATTCAGGGTTTTTGGATCTTATCAATCAGATCGAAAGTAACTAGTAACTAAGTACTTGAGTAGTTTTTTCATCTAATACTTTTTTACTCTTACTCAAGTAACTATTACGATTGTTACTTTTACTTTTACTTGAGTAAATATTTCCGTAAGTACTTGTACTTTTACTTGAGTAAAGATTTTGGCTACTCTACCCACCTCTGCATTCATGTATTTTGTGCTGTAGTAAAGCTAGTAAACTAGTAAAGCTGTAGAGACGATTTGCTTTGCGCTGCTGCTTCGCTTGATCTGAGGTAGCAACAGCAATCATTCACGCCACATTAAAGCTAAAAATGTATTGTTGAATTTCATAATAAAATCGACAGAATTTGAAATCTTGTTTCATATGAAAAGTTCCAAAGCTTATTCTGATTTATTGGATGGGAGGCATGCTGAAATTTTCAGTTTATTCATCAACTGAAAGCAGCATAGACTAAAAGATAGAATCTTGGGATTTAAGAATCTATATTGTGGACGTGGGGATGCGAAGGCATGCTGCTGCATAGTATGCTCGCAATCATTTAAATTGATATCAACTTCCTCATTTACTCAAACAGGACTCACCCTATTGTTCGGGGCGCTCCTCTGCGCAGCCTGGCGGGCCATAGCACGAGCCACTGTGTTAGGAATGGGCGCTCCCTGAGGTTGAGGCAAGATCCTCTGAGGGGAGGGCGACCGTCGGCCCTCTATGTGAGGGGGCTCTAGCGTGTGCCCCGAGTGCGAAGGGTGTGGTAGGGGTGACGGGGCCCGGGGATGCGGCTCCCAGGACTGTCCCGGTCTCCTGCTCATCTCTGGCTCTTTGGCATGGGGGTCTCTGGCACTTGGTAGGAGTTTGGGTTTAGACAAGGGGTACAGTGAAGGCGAGGGGTGGGCGTGAGGATGAGAGGGAGGGGGATGAGGGTGAGGGTGGGGTGGCGGGACGGAGTGAGGCTGGACGTGCGGTTGAGGATGGGTTGGGGGGTAGGCTTGCGGGTAGGGAGGTGGGTGAGTCTGAGAGTGAGACTGAAGGTGAGGGTGTCCATGGAGCTGAGGCACCAGGAGGCTGTGCGGAATGGCTGCAACGGGAGAGTCTTGCGACTCTCCTTGTGCTGATATTGTCCTCACTACGACCTCCCGCGCTTCCAGACACTGGATACGATTCAGTTCCACCGTAACAAAATCTGCTGTGGGGTACATTATCTCTGCTATCTGAAAACAAACAAACCGAAATGCAGGATAAACAATTGTGCCTTTGTAAAGATGAACAATAAAGAGTGTTTTCTTCTGGTCCATTTGGGCAGCTATTTAGATTTGTACCTGCGTATTTTTTATTTGATATTTTCACTGGCATTTTAAATCATAATATTATCAATTTTATTTTCAATATGTATTATAAATAAATAAATGTTAAACTTTTTAATTAAATAAAAAAATGATAGATTATAAAATAACATATTTAAAAATATATATTATATATTTAAATTATATGCTTTTTAAATTTGTATTTGATTTGTACTTGCCCTGTCAAAAATGAGATCGGTAAGATGCTTTTATGTTTTTAAAGGAAGTCTCTTCTGCTCATCAAGGCTGCGTTTTTTTAATCCAAAATACAGCAAAAACTGTAATATTGTGTAATATATATATATATATATATATATATATATATATATATATATATATATATATATATATATATATATATATATATATATATATATATATATATTACAATTTAAAATAACTATAGTGTCTATTTGAAAATGCAATTTATTCCTGTGATGAAAAGCTTAATATTCATCATCCTTAAAGTAATCATTAAAATATGCTGATTTGCTGCTCAGTAAACATTTTTATTATTATCAATGTTGAAAATGTTGAGTAACCCCCCCCCAAACAAAATTAATCTGCATTTAAATTTAAAAAGAATTCTTGATCTAAATTTTTTTGAACGTTATTGGATATATCACAAAATAATATTTTAATAATATTTTATTTTTAATATGTTCATTAATTTTCATTAAATTTAATTATTTAATGTAGGTATAAAATAAAAATGTGCAATAATAGCTAGAAATTACAGTTACAACTAAATTTTGTGACAGAAATAAATTCATAAAAACTTTTGTTTGAAAAAAGAACAGCGCATGGTGTTTCGTAATAAAGTAATTCTCACAATTTTGACTAATGTTAATTAGCTAGATGCTTAATACATCATAGGAATACAAATGTTTAACAGGCACAAAAACGCACATACTGTATAATTCATGAATGTAAAACAAGCTGCATAGTGACATTTCTGTCAACGGCCCTGAAATTTAATCAAACTGATCCAGGACAATCGGGAAATTCTTATTTGTGAGACATGCTTTATTTAAACTTACTGGAATATAAAAATAATCTCAGATATATATATATATATATATATATATATATATATATATATATATATATATATATATATATATATAAATGTTTTACAAATAATGTATACATAATAATTATGTATGTTGAATATACAGGGGTTGTAACAAAAGTCTCACAAAAAGGGGTTGAATTAATTTAAAAATATTTTGTGTCTGATTGTCCAAAATGACTTACATAAACCACTGCATTATATAACACAGAGGAAACATTGGCCATCTAGTGACACAATCGATCTCCAGATGGCGCCAGTGAGCAGAATTGAAATTTGCACAACATATGAACTAGCATAACAGCTATTCATTGGTTTTCAATGAATTCATTAGCAGGGCACACAGTTTATTGCAAATCAGTAGCTGTTATGAGTAAGTGGCATGATGACAGTAAGAATTAGCAACATCACATCACCTTTTGACCTTTAGTGCAGACTATGTAGCCAATTACACTGGCTCCATTGGAAGTGCCGGTAGGAGTGAGGGGAGGGGGCTTCCAGCGGATCTGCAAGACTCCAGGTGTCTGTCCCGACTGAACTTGCACATCCTGAGGAGGCAAAGGAGGACCTGAAACAAAAAAGAGGATGTTCATGAAATAACAGAATACTGAAACAAAATGTGTGAGTTGCTACACTATTATCAAATATTCAAGCAAATTTGTGTGTAGCCTGTGACATGCATTATGCTTTCAGAAACATGCATGCTTGTGCATGAAAATATGATACATGTGTAATGGGCATGTAAATGTGGATGTGGGTGTGCGTGTGCATACATTTTACAGCCGAAATGGATGGCAGCTACGCATAGACTATCATAGTGTATTTGCTTATGTCAGCGCTCTTATTTTATGTGGGCTGATTCGTCTTAATCATACTTGGACATGAGTGTTATACAGTCTTGTTCAAAATAATAGCAGTACAATGTGACTAACCAGAATAATCAAGGTTTTTAGTATATTTTTTATTGCTACGTGGCAAACAAGTTACCAGTAGGTTCAGTAGATTCTCAGAAAACAAACAAGACCCAGCATTCATGATATGCACGCTCTTAAGGCTGTGCAATTGGGCAATTAGTTGAAAGGGGTGTGTTCAAAAAAAATAGCAGTGTCTACCTTTGACTGTACAAACTCAAAACTATTTTGTACAAACATTTTTTTTTTTCTGGGATTTAGCAATCCTGTGAATCACTGAACTAATATTTAGTTGTATGACCACAGTTTTTTAAAACTGCTTGACATCTGTGTGGCATGGAGTCAACCAACTTGTGGCACCTCTCAGCTGTTATTCCACTCCATGATTCTTTAACAACATTCCACAATTCATTCACATTTCTTGGTTTTGCTTCAGAAACAGCATTTTTGATATCACCCCACAAGTTCTCAATTGGATTAAGGTCTGGAGATTGGGCTGGCCACTCCATAACATTAATTTTGTTGGTTTGGAACCAAGACTTTGCCCGTTTACTAGTGTGTTTTGGGTCATTGTCTTGTTGAAACAACCGTTTCAAGGGCATGTCCTCTTCAGCATAGGGCAACATGACCTCTTCAAGTATTTTAACATATGCAAACTGATCAATGATCCCTGGTATGCGATAAATAGGCCCAACACCATAGTAGGAGAAACATGCCCATATCATGATGCTTGCACCTCCATGCTTCACTGTGTACTGTGGCTTGAATTCAGAGTTTGGGGGTCGTCTCACAAACTGCCTGTGGCCCTTGGACCCAAAAAGAACAATTTTACCCTCATCAGTCCACAAAATGTTCCTCCATTTCTCTTTAGGCCAGTTGATGTGTTCTTTGGCAAATTGTAACCTCTTCTGCACATGCCTTTTTTTTAACAGAGGGACTTTGTGGGGGATTCTTGAAAATAGATTAGCTTCACACAGACGTCTTCTAACTGTCACAGTACTTACAGGTAACTCCAGACTGTCTTTGATCATCCTGGAGGTGATCATTGGCTGAGCCTTTGCCATTCTGGTTATTCTTCTATCCATTTTGATGGTTGTCTTCCGTTTTCTTCCACGTCTCTCTGGTTTTGCTCTCCATTTTAAGGCATTGGAGATCATTTTAGCTGAACAGCCTATCATTTTTTGCACCTCTTTATAGGTTTTCCCCTCTCTAATCAACTTTTTAATCAAAGTACGCTGTTCTTCTGAACAATGTCTTGAACGACCCATTTTCCTCAGCTTTCAAATGCATGTTCAACAAGTGTTGGCTTCATCCTTAAATAGGGGCCACCTGATTCACACCTGTTTCTTCACAAAATTGATGACCTCAGTGATTGAATGCCACACTGCTATTTTTTTGAACACACCCCTTTCAACTAATTCAACTAATTGCCCAATTGCACAGCCTTAAGAGCGTGCATATCATGAATGCTGGGTCTTGTTTGTTTTCTGAGAATCTACTGAACCTACTGGTAACTTGTTTGCCACGTAGCAATAAAAAATATACTAAAAACCTTGATTATTCTGGTTAGTCACATTGTACTGCTATTATTTTGAACAAGACTGTATATGGCTGCCAGCAATGGACCACACTATCTCAGAACCTAAAACAAACAATGTGCAGTTAGAGAGAGAGAGAGAGAGAGAGAGAGAGAGAGAGAGAGAGAGAGAGAGAGAGAGAGAAGAGAGAGAGAGAGAGAGAGAGAGAGAGAGCGAGAGAGAGAGAGCGAGAGAGAGAGAGAGAGAGAGAGAGAGAGAGCGAGAGAGAGCGAGAGAGAGCGAGAGAGCGCTTAGGTTCATTTTAAAAGATGATGTTTGTTAGGGCTGGGTAGCGATACAGATTTCCTGTTTTGATTCGATTCTGATTCAGAAATTCTCAATTATATTTCATCTGATTGTAAGTTGGAATCAGTTCTAATTAAAATGTAGACTGGGAAAACTCAGTCTTGAAACCTGTACATTAATTTCTATTGCTTCTGTTACACTTTTGCGGGAACCAATCACAGACTGGCTTATCCACCTATCACGCTTTTGGCGGGTTTAACATTCTCGCGTTTTAAACGCCTGCTGCACCTCGCGTTTTTGAAGGAGCACTCCAAGCGCATGAAGTTGAAAAAAAACAACAACTCTTCACACTCTTCCGCTTTAAATCTTAAACCAGAAGACCTAAATGTACTACGTCATAAGCGTCATTGGCTCATGGATCTGGCTAAGCTGCATTCACAGTGCGTTGGTGTAGACGCTTGACATTGGGCATGTCTGAAGCTTGGTTTTGACGCGGCCATCAACAGTCAATAGTCGAACACATTACTTTTCCGGTGTTGCATGAAAACAACTGGCTAGCCTCTGCACTAGGGTATTTGCATAGGCTATATGATAGGCTGAAGCCTGTGTTGGTGTTTAAAAAGTTAACCCACCATTCAGTTCAGCAACACATGACGTCACCCATTCAAAGTAAATGAGAAGCTTTAAAGGGTTAGTTCACCCAAAAATTAAAATTCTTTCATTAATTACTTACCCTCATGTCGTTCGACACCTGTAAGACCTCCTAAGATTTCAAAACAAACTTTCGAACGGTTATGAATCAGCGTATCGATTCATGATTCGGATCTCGTGTCAAACCGCCAAACTGCTGAAATCACGTGACTCTGGCGATCCGGATCATGAATCCATACGCTGATTCATAACGGTTCTAATATTTGTTTTGAAATCGCCCCATCACTATACAAGTCGTTATTTCATTTTTCTTTTTGCACAAAAGCTATTCGCTTCATAAAATGATTGTAGAATCCCTGTAGTGAGATGGGCTTTGTAACGACGTCTTTAGTGCCTTTTACGGGTCTTGAGAGAGGAAATGAAGACCTGTCTGAGCCACAGGATTTCAACAAAAATCTTCATTTGTTTTCTGAAGATGAACGGAGGTCTTACAGGCGTAGAACGACAAATGGTTAAGTAATTAATGACAGTATTTCCTTTTTGGGTGAACTAACCCTTTAACGTCGACACCCCGTGTGAACGCACCGCTACTCTAGCTGTGCTTAAAGGAACCGACTCATAAGAATCATTTGGGTGACTTTATTGTATATTGTCTAGTGAAAGCCATACAATTTTTTTTCTTAAAAAACAAACTAATGGCATCATCTTTGTGCACAGACAAGTGTGAAGAAGATTTGAGAGTTTATTTCCTCACACAAAGCTATTATTTGAGAGCTATTACGTAAAAAAATTTTCAAAACATTTTAAAAGCATTTAATTGTTACAGACACAGTTCTTCTACTAAAACACTAATTAAAAGCGTATTTGGTTTCCCAGTGACAAGCTCTCACTCAAACAATCAATTTAGAGAAGCCATCCTGATGTCAGAGAGCAGGTAGTCCTGTCACATGTTTGAACTCTTCAATGAATCACACTAATCCACAATGATCACTTCTGTGCCCACCACATGACAGATCATCGGGGAGCGCTTAATCAATGACCACCCCTCACTGATCAGAGCCCACGGGGCGCTCGGAACGCTGATCGGTCCAGAGACGTCAGGGGCATGACTGAGAGCCTGTGGAAAGACAGTGGAGCTAAAAGTGGATCATGTAATTTGTGAAGTTGATCCAGAGGAACTGGATCAATGCTCTGTAATTGAAAACAGCTCAAAGGCTGTCTTTATCTGATCAGGCTTTCATTTGAGGTTGCTGCTGCATGGCTAAATGCCTGAAGATGGGCATCACGTATTAAAGCCTGCGCTGTTAGTCCGCAGGGAAGCCCGCAGACAGGTTTACATTGCCCTGTATATATTACACAGTCTGTAGGTGGGGAACACAACGTGCACTAGACTAGACTAGGCCGAAGGTTCATTTATCTCAAGATGTCCTGAAGCATGTAGTCCACTGCGCTAGAAATTCGATAATCTGCGAGCAGGACCATTCCATCATGAGTGGCCTTCCCTTAATTAACATTCTATATCAATTAAAACCATCAATAAAAAAAAAAAAACAGATATGGGCATTGTGGGAGAAAAATATTATTATAATATTATTAAATAATAATATTATTTTCACACTTTAAAATCATGATTTCTTTGCATTTTCTAAAAAGCTAGTGTGCACAAAACCACTTCTGATATATTGCTTTCCAACTAAATTCGGTTTTCACAAATTCCTTTACATTTTATTGAAGGTAACACTACAAAATTAAAGTTTATAAAATTAAATGACAATTATAAAATGTGTGTATACATTTATAAGGTAATGCCACCATGTAAATGCTAACACAGTTACCACAATGCTGAAGATTGTGCTTTGGTATTTACCATAAGATGGGTGGAAAGCACCTAATATTTGGTGATTTTATCAAAATTACAGCTTGTGCCAACACTGGAAAATAGATTAATTGATTTGTCATGCTTAGTTGATAAAGATACACTACTGTACAAAAGTTTGGGGTAGTAGTATTGTTATTTGCAGAAAATAAATTCATATTTTGATTTAGCAAAGATGCTTTAAATTGATCCAAAGTAACAGCAAAGACATTTAAAATGCTACAAAATATTTATTTTAAATAAATTGTATTCTTTTGAACTTTTCCTAAAGATTCCTAAAATCTATCATAGGTTGATGATGATGATAATAATAATACATGTTTCTAGAGGACCAAATCAGCACATTAGAATAATTTCTGAAGGATCATGTGACACTGGACTGGAAGACTGGAGTAATGATACTAAAAAATCAGCTTCGCTATTAAGAGAAATTAATGACATTTTAAAATATATTACAGTAGAAAAAAAATAATTTTAAATATTTAACAATTTAACTGTTTCCACTGTATTTTGATCAAATAAAATAAATGCAACCTTGGTGAGTATCCTGGTCCTAATAATATTGCTTTCTTACTGACACCTAGTGGTCACTTTAAGAACTCAGAGCTCTGTGCAGCTGTGCATCTACGGCCATCCTTGTCGTTTTGCTTTTGAAAAAATACAATCTGTATGTTTAAAAGGGAAATGTATGCAGTAACATATGATTATGTGAATTTTGATAAGTAATGCATATGATTTTATAACAATTTATATCTATCTAACACGCTAAATGTAACTCGAGGCACATAATTGTGATGTTAACATTATTCATCTTAACAATTCTATGTTGTGTAAAGGTGATTTGCATCTTACATTTGAGTGCACCGTACATACTGTTTTGAGCTATGTGAAGTGACTGTAACTTTGTAAGAGATAATTCAAAATCTTTAATTTGTGTTGCAGTTTCACAAATTGATTTCCAGTGAAGAGAGATTGACCCTGACTTCTGTCCACGACCTTTACTGGGGCTTTGTTTAGCTCGTTGTTAAAGCAAATTAAGAAAAGAGGGCATAAGATGAATTTCTTTTATAAACAATAAAAACAATAAAACCCGACCCCAAACATTTGAATGGAAGTGTAAATACAAACTTCAGAAATGTGGCTGGTAACCATTCTAGCGATGTTGTGTCTAAGCCAAGTCAGCTGCATAATTAAAAACATTAACCCTTATATGACCCAGGACGTCATTCACTACCCTCCTCCTCATCAGGTTAGACATCAACCTTCTTTGAATTCCTCAATCAATTTATTATAAGCAATATGAAAATAAAAATAAAAATGATAGAAAAATGATAGATACAAAAATAGAATGATATTTTTCCATTTTTTTGTAAATGGGATATAGGGTCCCATTTACAAAATAGGGTAATAATTTTGTAAATTATATAGGGTCGCTATTGACCCGAGGAATCTTGGATGACCAAATAAGTGCAGTTCACATTTATTTCACAATGTGAAAATGTCTTTGTTCTGGCTATAACCTGACAAAGCTATATTTAAAATTGAACATTGGTCTGGGGAGTAGGGTTGGGTACCGTTCATATTTTAATCGGTACCGGTAATTAAGAGATGCATCAATAACTTTAAAGAAACTGTTATTTATAGAAGTTTTATTGACATTATGGCAGAGCTGCCTTGGTCTGCCTTTGTCGGTGATGTTTGTTTACTGTAATATTTACCAGTAAATAGTAGGATTGAATTAATAAAAACAACCATATTATTATTTTTCATTTTAATTCAATTTCTATAAGATTTTCCCAAAAATGTCCTCACAAAGATTTTTCTGGTAATCAAATTAAGATGTAATATTAATTTATACTTAATGAAACTTTTTTTGTCAAACAAAGCGGTACAATTGAGCTTTATACTGTTAAAATTAAAACATGGAAGACAAATTGTGATATATTACTTAAAAAATTAATTTTTGATAGTTTATAATTATTACATTAGTGTTAGTATTATTATTACACGGAGACATCTCTAAACTCTACTGTACAACAGTGATATAATTCTCAAGTTAAACCAAACTTTTATTTTGACGGGTTCCTAGTAAATACCTTTGAGTTTCTGTGTGTTTATGACATGATGGTAGTTTTTCTCTAATTAAACGGTGAAATGCTGATGAAGTGACTCTCAGAGCGGCTCTGGAGATGACGGACATGCGTTAATGTCCTCGTATGAGATGGAAATGCGCAAATGTCACACGCAATTCTCTGTGTGTGTCTGTGAGGTAAATAAACTGCGGGGCAGCGCCATTCATTCACACAAGGGACTACAGGTGGAAAATAGCAATTTGCTAAAACTTGGTGCAATGCATCTCTCCTTGTTCTAAACAGGGTTAATGTTTTTATTGTGCACTGTCCCTGTTCAAATAATAATAATAATAATAATAATAATAATAATAATAATAATAATAATAATAATAATAATAATAATAATAAGGATAATAACAACACGCAGGACACTCAGGATTTGTAAAGTCTTTTTGCTGTTTAATATTCGCAGACACTACAGTAGTCTATATCACCAGATGTGTTCTCAGGTACCGAAATGTGGTACTAATTGATTTAATGTGAATCGGTACTCGGTAGTACCGACATAATTCGGTCGGAGTTCCTAAAAAGTACAGTACTATTAAGAGTTTGGTACCCAACCCTACTGGGGAGTCTGCTGTATTTTCTACTGCACAAGAGGTGTGATCCACAAGCATTATTCGAATGACTCTGTATGCAATTGGATAGCCCTTCAACCAATCAAACCACAAGAGGCGTGATCAACGGGCATCAATCCATCGCTTCTCTATCTGTCATCGTGTTAAACCCACCAGGTGGATAAGCCAGTCTGTGATTGGTTCCCGCAAAAGTGTAACAGAAGCAATAGAAATTAATGTTCAGGTTTCCAGACTGACTTGCAGCGCGAAATCAAATCGCCGGCAGATCAAGCTAACAATGTCTGATATACACAGTAATGAAGTGATGTTTCACTCATAGTTACCGCAGGCAGAAAACAAAACAATAGGAAGATTCATCAGCAAAACTTGAAATGGCTAACCGATTTACTTCAGAGCAAGTACTGAACGCAATCAGATACTGTCACTTGATGGTGGATCTTGTGAAGAAGCTTCTTGTCTAATGAGGGAGACATGAAAAATGTGCAGTGGTGAGGGGTCCTAAGGACAGGTTAGAGAACTACTGCTAGAGTAACAGTTACAAAGCATATTTTGTTACCTTTTAGAGTTTGGAACGGTTCAGTTTGAGGAGATGTTTTATACCATCATCACTTTATTACTGTATATCAGACATTGTTAGACTGGGTAAACCCAGCCTGATCTGCTGGCAATTTGATTTCACCCTTCAACTCAGTCTGGAAATCTGAACATTAATTTCTACTGCTTCTGTTACACTTTTGCAGGAACCAATCACAGACCACCGAAGAGTTTTACACTATTGTGACAGGTAGCTATATCCATGTTAGATATAGATCCGGGTCGCTAAACACACAAATATATAATAATGATGGGCAAAACATACATACATACAAGGTTTAAAAATGTCTCTAGAAAAAGAAAAAAAAATTATTTATCTTAGCACATTAGTAATATCTAGGAGAACTCAAATATAAGTAATACACTAGGGGTGTCAACAATAATCGACTCGGCGATGCATCGCGATGCGGGGCATGAACGATTCAGCATAGATGCGGCAAAGTGCCATAATCGATTATGCCACTGTTTATTTTCTGGCGGACGATAAAGTTGTGAAGTTTCAAATACTTCTGGTTCCAGGAGAATAACAACAACCAACAAGGAAGATGGCTGAGGCGGAGGGAGATAACCGCGACGGGTTATTAATAACGCGCTAACGACCCGAGGTGTGTAGGATTGTACGTATATATTTTTTGCACAATAATAAATTAATCTATAATGACGAAATACGGCGCAATTCACCTTTATTCCACAAGGTGGCAATGTCTGATACCCAATGATGAAGTGACGTTTCACTCATAGTTACCTCTGACAGAAAACGAAACAATAATTATAATCTGCAAAACTTGAAATGACTCAGTGATTTACTTCAGAGAGCGAGTACTAAACACAATCATATGTTAGAGTCATTGTCTCTTGATGATGGATGTGGTCAAGAAGCTGTCAATGATCAAAATATTGATTTTGAAGACATTGAAAATGAGTTTGGAGAATATGCTGGAGATCGCGAATATGAGGCAGATGCTGAATATACTGGTAAACGAGCTCTGACCAGGTCATATGATGATGGTATTAAACATCTGCTCAAACTGAATCCTTCCAAGCTCACAAAGGTAACGAAATAGGTTTTATTTTATTCTTCTGTAGCTGCTACTCTAAAATCAGGATATTTATCAGTTTTATATATTATCACGACAGGTAGAGGTCTATCCATGTTAAATATAGATCTGGGTCGCTAACGACCTGAATATGTAAGAATGTTTGGTGAAACAGTCATGCATTTAATTGCATTTTATTTAATTTTATTTAATTACATTTTATTTTATTTAATAACTTTTATGTCAAAGATACAGGAGACACATAGCAGTCAATACAATCTGTTGTTTAATATCTGCTTGTATTGCCTCATGACTGATGAAAAATTTGCTTTGTGTGCAGTAGAATTTTGATGCATCACAATGCATCGTAGAATCGAATTGAATCGAATCGTTACCTGGTGCATCGTAATCGAATCGAATCGTGAAGGCAGTGCCAATGCACACCCCTATAATACACCATTTAGTAAAATGCTGTAAAGTCTCATTTATCAGTCCAGATAAGATTAGAATAAGTCATGGAATATCCATTTATTTATGGATGTACACCCCTTAAAAATAAAGGTGCCAGGAAGAACCAAAAATGGGGTTTCACAGTGATGCCATAGAAGAACCATTTTTAGTTTCCCAAAGACCAATTTTTTTCTAACCATTTTATAGTCTAAAGAACCTTTTTGCACTACAGAGAATCTTTTGCATTGGCAAGGTTCTTTGGATGTTAAAGGTTCTTCATGGAACCATACGCCCTGCCAAATAACCTTTATTTTTAAGAACCATATAAGAACCATTATTTTTAAGAGTGTATTAAATGGGTTTTCATGTCTCTCAACACCAAACAGAACATTAGGATTAATTAACATTCTATACCAATAAAATCTGCAACTGTTAATGATTACAGGCTCTGCTGAGAGCCACGGCACAGCGGGAGACAGCCATGATAATGCTGACGGCCTTTCATTTCCTCCCTGGACAATGGCTGTCACACTCGAGATCGAAGGGAAAAAAATGAGCTGGCACTGAAAGCATCCTCATACACATGTCTGCTCTGCTTCTTGGCATTGCAACGAGTGTGTATACGTCTCATTGTGTGTGCCGGTGTGAAATAATGTGGGAGACGGTAAAGAAGGAGCAGGCAAGGACTCCCTCAGAAGCAGAATACCGGGCATCCCCCTCTGTTCCCCCCCTCCGCCCTCGTCTCTCTCACATCCTCTCTGATTCTTCCTCTTTTCATCTTCAGTCGTTCCGCTTCTCTACTGCGGCAAACGCTCGTCCCATTTCCATTCATCATGCATTCATTCATTTCCTCCGCTCTCATTCGTCTGTACTCCAAAGCTTAAAAACAAGGCATCTTCAGGGTCCTCTGGGATCAGCGTTGAGAGATGAAGAAAAGCAAAACGCAACTCGGCTGATCAACATCTCAGGTAGACGTCTGTGTAATAGGTGCTGTGTGAAAACCAGAGCCGACAGCTCTTGTTTTTTTTGTTTTTTTTACGCTAACATGCCATAGGGTTCTTTTAATGAAGGCAGCTTGTGCTTGTCTACAGTCTCTCTAGGGTAGGAAGCTCATTATGGAGCACTAAACTCCCAGCCTCCTCCTTTAGCAGGGTGAATTGATGAACAGAAACAGCATAGCAAACATCAAGGTTACACATCGAAAGTTAACAGTTAACTGACACGTGAGGAACTCCCACAAACAGCTCACACATTTTATGATATAGAGAGGACGTTTTCTCTGACGAAGCACATCTTCAAAAAATATTTGAATGAGAACATAATTGGATAAGGATTATGATTGCTGGTCTCATAGGAACTAGTAGATAGAAAGACAAACTTGTTCTCTCCTGTCCAGTTTTATCAGAGTCTGTTCTGGGTAAAGATATTTTCATAATTGGCCCTTAAAAGTTGGAAAAAAGTTAAACATTTCCAGACATGGGTGCAGTGCTTAATATGTAAATAAGTCATTGCTGCATCCAAAACAACAATTAAAAGGTGCTGTTACAGACAACTTCTTTACTCAAAGAAAAGCTTAACTCCAAGTCTTCCAGAGTCGCAACCAAAGCTGATTCGAAAAACAGCCGTTCGCCAGCTTCTTTGTTTAGAAGTAGCACGCAGAACCATCGCAACTCGGCCGTCATTATGTTAAGCCCGCCCACCGACTCTATACACGATGTGATTGGCCTGACCAGAGTTTGGTTTTTCCAGCTCGCAAGTCTATGTAGAGTTGCAAGATGACACTCGCTACAAATAAGATTTGCTGCCGGTAGGGTGTGTCTAGATTTCTAGGCTATGTTTCCGATTCTTATCGATTTGATTCCAATATGATAAAAACAAAAACAAAACACAGCATTCCACATAAAAGTGAATCTATCATCATAAAAGTAATCCACATGGCTCTAGGGGGTTAAAAGAAGCCTTCTGAAGTAGAGCGATGCATTTCTGTAAGAAAAATATCCATATTTAAAACTTTAAAAACTGTAAACCGAAACTTCCGCTAACTATAGTAATTGAGAGACTGCCGTTCCAGCGTATGACGTAGGATGCTCCGGTGAAAATATGCTAATTACCGCGAGATTCAAGTTTTGTTTTGCGATATCCTCTGTGCTTCCGCGTTCTGCGCCCCTCATAGAAAAACTGCTACCGCAAAAATTTCACAACACCGTAGAAACTGCACAGAGACAACACATTGGCATGGTGGTGACAAGTGTTGAGAAATATCTTGATAAAAACACTGTACTATACTAGGTTTGCTACGATAGTCGGTGTTGCCGGTGTTCAGACTCAACACCGGTCACATCACGTGCACACCGTGGCACCGCCCCCCACCGTCGTTTTGATTTTTAAAAAATAGTAATTAAGTACTTTAGTTTAGTTAGAGAACAGACACTACAAATAAAAACTGAATGAGTCTGCTTACTAAAGCATGATCCAAACGAGCGTCACAACACAAACACAGCAGGAGTCAGATCTCATTCATCACGAGTGAGGAGAGCTGACAGACAAGAGGATCGCGGAAGATTTGGTTTCAAAACTTAATGTAAAAGCGCCTATTTAAGTGAGTTTGTCATTGTACTGTGTTGTTGATGAGTTTAGTTTTTTATTAAGAATAAAAGGCTTATGGACCAACAATTCAAGCACACTAATTGGCACTTGGCACTAATTCAAAACCGAAACTAAAATGTGCACGGCTGCAGAGAGCAAGCATTTACGGACACACTGTCATTCACGGTGTGTGCGCACGGCATGTTTTCACTTCTTCATGATATGGAAGCTTAACTTTCATAGGAATTCATTGAAAGCACTCGCTTTTGCTCCTCTTTTATTAATGCCCAATTTATTAATCCCTGAGCGGCCGTGTGCATGTTTACTTTTGGTTAGATAGAATGAATTAATTAAAAGCCCAGTCAGTGATACCAGTATTACCGGTGTTGTCACACGTTGATTAACCGGTGGGAAAATTTCCACACCTTCACATCCCTATACTGTACTGTAAAAATCCAGGTCAGTGGTAACTAGGGCTGACACATCAATTTATTGCAATAAGTCAAAATAAAAAGTTATTGGTCAGTACGATCTTGTAATGTTTTTGGAAGAAATCCCTTATCATCACCAAGGCTGCATTTATTTGATTAATAATATAGTAAAATAACAATATTGTGAAATATAATTACAATTTAAAACAAAACTGTTTTATATTTTAATATTAAAATGTAATATATTCCTGTGATATCAAAGCAAATTTTCATTTTAATGAAGGGCATTTTAATAAGAAACATTTCATATTTGGCACTTTTTTTAACGATTAATTCAAAGAAACAGCATTTATTTAAAGAAAATATTTTATAACATTATAAATCTATTTACTGTCAATTTTGATCTAGTTAATGCATCCTTGCAGAAAAAGGGTATTAATTTCCATAATAAAATAATAATATTTATCAATATATGTATTTTTAAATATTATAAAATAAATAACTGCATATTATTTGCATCTTATACACTTCATATAACAATTATATATTTTGTTTATTTAATAAAAAAAAGAAAAAACAATTCAATTAATCATGACCCCTGACTTGTATGTAAATTCTGTAATAAGAAATTCTCCTACCATTGAAGCAATTCAATCTTGTAGTATCAACTTCACGTTTTTGCAAGAACGCATGGCGATCTGCGACGCAATGAAATATTATGCAATTAATCTGATTGATTGTAACAATCGATTAACAGCCCTAGTGATAACCAGATGTAAAATCCTTTAGCAATATGAATTTAACATGTAAAGAGTGCACAGTGTTAGCCAACTTACCGGCTGGCTGTGTGCAGAACTCCATTGAGACCTCCTTCTTCTCCCTCTGCTCAAGGGGTAGCTGCCAGGGCATTTGATGGGGTCGGGCCACCACCCTTATCTTATACACCGTCATGGGCTTCAGGTTGTAGAAGTGGTATTTGTACCCTCCGGGCTTCACTACATCATACTCCACATCATTCAGGAAGATCATGTGGCTGTAGTTGCTGTTGCTCGGCATCCAGGTGAGTTCAGCCGATACTTGTGTGATATTCTCCACACGAAGGTAATAGGGTGCCACCACCACATCTTTCCCCACCAGCAGTGTGCAGCGCAGCGGATCGGAGAGCCCCCGCTCCGTCATGCTCTGGATGGAGATGCGGTGAGTACAGGAGGCCAGGTTCAGCTTTTCAATCAAAGACTTGGTGCGGCCGCCGAAGGGCACACTCATGCGCACCTCCTGATCCACCAGGACGTTGTAGCCGCTGATTGACGTCCACCCAGGCAAAACCACTGGAGGGTCCCAGCTTATGATGACACTCTTGGCCAGCTGCTTGATCAAGGTAATGCGGCGGGGGTAAGGCACGATGTCTTCTCCGATCTCATCGATGTTCACGTCCAGCGTGCCTGTGCCGTTGCTGCAGGTTCCCAGAAAGTCCATGCCCAGCCCCATGCTCATGCCCAAGCTGCTCACCCCACTGCTGCTGCTGGTGCCCGTCCCAGTACCCGAGCCCAGGGCGTCCAGCCTCTCTGAGAGCAGCGTGCTGAGCGTGCTCACAGCGCTGCTTGGCATGGAGGTGGGGCTGTGGTTGAGGTAGGACGGTTCCTTGATGCGGTCCAAGAGAGGAATCGAGGGAAGCTCCTCATCCTGGACAAAGTCCACAAAGTTAGAGGGAACGAGCCCCTGCTGTCCATCCATCAACTCCCCTGGAAGAGGACATTTAGTGGTAAAAAAGAGCAGAAAGACTATTCATGCTACAAGAAGAGAGAAAAGACTATTCATGCTACCAAAAAAAAAAAAAAAAAAAAAAAAAAGATGTAAAAGATGATAACAAATCGGAAGAAGTCCAGTATTGTGACATACCCTCATAAAAGCCGTCCTCATCCATGGTCCCATAAACATATAGGTACTTCCCAGCCACCAGGGGGAGCTCTGCTTCAGGATGCTCATTGGGGCCATCGTAAGGGTTATAACTGCACAGAGGACACGCTGAAATCAATTCATGATTTATTTTTTATTAAACCCTATATTGAACATACATACTATATTGGTACATTGTTGATCACATCAAACCTAAATGAGAAATGTATATGTTTTTGATGTTAAACTATAAGTTCAAAATGCTGATATTACTAAGCAACTTGTAGGTTGATTTCTTTAAAATCTTAAACACTAGTTCGCTGGCAGCTACAAAACATTGCTTGGTTTGTTCGGGAATCCCGGCCAGCTTGATATAGTGGGCCGAAACCTGTTTGAAACATTATTTTTTGTTAATACCATCGGGTTACCTTAGTGGAGCAATGGAAGCCCTTGGGCAAACTGATTGTAGGGTTTAAAAGCAAAAATGTCAAGCTTATATTTTTGCTAAACCTTTTTTGATTTTATGACGGTGTATTAAATGTTTATCAGCTATACTTGGAAGATGAGCCAAAATTCTTGTCTGTGGAAATTGATTGTGTGCACAGATGTTGTTGATACACTTAGCTTGTACTTAACCCAGAATATTTCTTTAAGGCAGACCTAATACAGTGACTAATGCTATTCTACAACTAATCATTACAGCTAATGGCATGATATAACAAATCATTACAGCTAATGACACGCTATAACCTATTATTACAGAAAATGTCCAATTGTAACATATGGTAACAATTTACAGCAGCTGTAGTGGATCCACTCACTTGTAGCGGGCAACACACAGTCGCACTTTGCCTGTGTATCTGGACTTAGACCTGGGGGACGAGCCAAGCTCTTTGTCCATCTAAAAGAGAGAGGAAAAGCGGATAGATGAGTTAATAGTCAGCTTTACTAGCTTATAGTATTGCTGTTGTAAAGCAGCATGCTAAGCCTTACCAGCCCAGGGGGTTTAACGCTTTGTTTAGACAGATATTTTGGCATATCTGATTTAAATCCATTTGGTTTTTTGTAGTCTGAACAGCAACAAACCATATGAAATTCAGAGTTACAAACCTGATCCAAACCACATTCATATGTTTTAAATCTGATTACATGTGATTTTCCAGTCTAATTGGTCATATTGGATTTCAAAATAGTTGCTTTTCATAATTCAGGGCCATGTCTTTTGGCATTATGCTGATGTAGATACTGGTTACACTTCATGAAGCAGATCATATTTAATCAAACTGCAAAATATCACTGTGAACTCTCCAGTGGCATAGCTTCTGGGTATGCAGGGTGCCCCCAGCTCGTGATTTTTCTACCGAGGGGGCCCTGTTAATTTTTTTTTGCATATGGGCCAAGGGCTCACTTGCTATGCCACTGGAACTCTCAGGGTCTGTTCACACTTGGCAGGTTTAGTTCCATTTGCTCTGTTAGTGCGGTTCATTTGAATAAGTGCAACTGCTGCCATCCAAACCCTGGTGCACACCAAACCAGTGGGCAGAGGCCGCTGAAAAGAGGGGTCCTGAGCCGCTTACAAACAAACTCTGGTGTGGTTCGAATTAGTAATGGACGATATAAACAATATGCATTATAAACGATACAAAATTGGCCTACGATAGAGATTTTAATTATATTGCACTATTGTGATAATGCATGTTGATGACGGAATCTACCGGCGAAATTTACAGCCACGAGCTGCAACTGATTGCAACGCATTATGGTATTTGTCATCTTGAGTAAACATAGCTGAAAGCGAAATGGAGGAGCTGTGAAAAAGACTGGTGCAACATCCATTATTTGGACTTGGTTTGGATATTAGGTGTCCGACGCGTGGATGTGCGGGCGCACGCACACCACACACACACACACACGCTCGCTGTCTCTGTAGTCTCTGCCGCGTGTCTCTATATTAGGACATGAATGCATAAACCGCCACTTCATGAGAATTTACCGTTTCATTTGCTCAAAGGTCTTCATGACAACCCGTCATAATAAAAGTTCGGTTTAACATGAGAAAATGTTCAGAATATATTAGGCTATTGTTGTACGGTAGATTTAACTTCGTCTCTATGTAACGTTAATAATAATTTGTCTCTACTAATAATAATAATTATGCCTAGGTGTTTGATTATTTTTCACTTGATTTTGTTTTTAAACTATGTTTACTTTTAAACAGCATAGAGCCTTTGAATGTTTATGTATTATTTACTTATAATGATTATCATCTTAAATAATAAATGTATTGAATTGTATTAAATTTTTTAGAAAAAATTTAAACAAAGAAACATTTTGTGGTACCGAAATTGGTATGGAGTACTGTAAAATTTGTATGGTATTGGTACAGACTACTGGAATTTTGGAATCGTGACTGTTCCTTTATTAACAAGACACCAGTTTTAATTTCATTAAGAGAACAAAATGGTTTAAAACCAAATACGTTACATTAGGCTGGAGGTAAGAAACTTTGTTTGAAATATGCTTTTAAAGTAACTGTACATTACACAAAATTATTGTCTTTGCCTAATACTGAAAGTATTGTCAGTACAGTGTCTGTTCCTTAACTAAAAAGACACCAGTTTTTCCTGTTCTCTACATCTTGGGTGGCATTTAAGAACCAAGGACATTCAAGCAGAGTTTTACAGAAGGTTCAATTATAATTTATATATCGCAATATATATCGTTATCACAAGAGGCTGCAATGTATATTGAATATATTTTAGGCCATAATGCTCATCCCTAGTTCGAATTAAATATGCTTGAAACATGGACCAAAGACATGTAAACAAACTAAAAACAAGTAGGCGAGACCCTAGAAAGGACAGATTGCTCACGGCATACCGTTTTCCCCCGTCATAGTCGTGATGTTAGCCTAAGAATGTCAATGGCAAATCAATGGGTTGTAAAGAGAATAAATGTTTTAATTTTTTGATATTTTTTTTAGGCTGAATTAATTGAGAGCAAATTCCTATGTGCAATCTGATAATGTGGGCGATTAAGCCAATAACACCAGCGGAGCACAGTCTGAGCAGACAGATTGGACTATTCACACCCACACACTCTCTCCCTCTCACACACACACAGTCTGTCAGTGTATACTGTAATTATTCTCATAATGGCCAAATCACTGTGGTATGACACACTACTTTTTTTGTACTACTTTGCCCGGTTGAAATCTAGAATCTATTAGAATAGATTGTGTTGTATTCTATTCTGTTCTATTAATTTGACTATATTCAAACTTTATTTAGTTTTCAGTGTCAAATTTCAGTGTATTCTTCAGTATATTCACATACTGCAATTGTGATTAGACCAGATTAGAATTCAAATCTTTCTGACTATCTATTTAGCCACCCATAGCTGAATTTTTTAATTGTTGCATTTAATTTATACACAGAACAAAAGTCTAAAACCTATTAACACTATTCATATTTTATATATATACATTTAACTTTCGGTTAAAAAGATTAAACTAAAATAAAAGTGTGAAGGGTTAACATTAAAGGTAAAATGAACTAACACTGATTGACTCGTTTGAGAGACTCACAGCAGTGGCGATGACGGGCCGCACCTCTGAGAGGAAGGCCCGCCGTGGGCTGGAGGGTGTGCTTCGTGACAGGAAGGTGGGTTTAACAGACAGGAGCTCTACCTTCTCCCCCTCAGTCATCTGCAGAGGCCGAATGAGCTCTGAGATCTTACTCATCGAATCCTCATTACCTTCAAACACACACACACACACACACACACACACACACACACACACACACACACACACACACACACACACACACACACACACACACACACACACACACACACACACACACACACACACACACACACACACACACACACAGGTGACTGATTACTTCATTACTGTGTACAGCCCCATCCTCCTCACTCCGTCTCAGCACATCATCACTGCTGTTGATCTTATCAGTCAGATAATTCAGCATTAGATATTGTTTCATATTGTTTTATGGGAAAGGTAAAGGATGAAAGATGGCAAACAGAAGATGAATGAATATGAAGTAAACTATAATCAATCAATAGCTTACATGAATAAACATACAGAAGTGGTTTTACACTGCCGTTCAAAGGTTTGTGGTCGATATGATTTTTCATGTTTTTGAAGTATTTTATGATCACCAAGGCTGCATTCATTTGATCAAAAATACAGTAAAAACCATTGAAATGTATTCCTGTGATGACAAAGCTGAATTGTCAGCACAGTCTTACAGTCTCAGTCACATGAATTCAGAATTACACTGCAAAAAATGCTTTTCTTACTGAAATATCTAAAAATAAAAATTCTTAAAACACGAAGTATTTACTAGACAAGCAAAAGTATTTATCTTGTTTTAGAAAAAAACCCAATAAAATTTTGCTTACCCCACTGCCAAATTATTGTGCATATTTTAAGCAAAAACTCTCTTAATTTTAAATTTTTTCCCAAAACAAGACAGTAATTTTTACTTGTCTAGTAAATGTTTCTTGATATACATTTTTTTCTAGAAAAAGTTCTAGAAACAAGACAAAAATACTGAATAAGCATTTTTTTTTTGCAGTGTAATTCTGATATGCACATTTGTGCTGCTCAAGAACATTTCTTATTTAAAATGACTCATTATACTATTTTTTAAGAACAGCATTTATTTGAAATAGAAACCTTTTGTAACACTATAAACATCTTTACATTCACTTTTGATTAATTTGATTGTACAACATTATTTGTTGTACAACGTTAGTTCTGGTAGGGCACGTTACTCAAGCTCGCATCAGCTAACATATTTTGAGGTCCTTCTATAGACAAAAAACTTACAAAATGTGACTTGTCTTTCTACTTTAAACATTTATAAAACACAACTTTTGTCAGGTATGCATAAAATGACTATGAAGATTGATGGTTTGTACTAAAACTGGTTCAATAATTTGATCTATGGCAAGATAGATCAAAGATATTGATCAAATGTTTACATATCAATCATGAATATGAGCAATAATTGACAGGACAGCTAAACGAGGTGACAGGAACTACCCCAATGAGCCACACGGGGAAGAGAGGGAGAACTTTGAGGAGAAGTAACTCGAAAATACCTGCATGCTGTCCAAGTGATTCTGTATATGCAAAAAAACAAAGCAGATGCAGATGCAAATTGATTTTAAACCGCAATGACAAAGATGCCCAAAAGATTGTACTTAGTTATCTACTATTTTGTAAATTTATCAGAATGAATGAAACAGTAAAATGTTGAATATAGATTTTCACCAGAACATAATCGAAATATACCATATCATGCTGATTGCTATGTAACTCTTAAAAAATGTACGTGTCAACCAAGCTTGAAGCCAATACGGAAGTAATGTACACTGCAACTCCTCGACTGGCCACTAGGGACATGCTCCAGAAGGGAGCAGAATCTCATTGAGCCCCATGTTAAAATTCTGAACTTTACAGCAGAAAAAAATATGTTTACAGCCTGGTACAAATTGTGGTTTTGGTCGATACGGCTAATTTTGCCCTTGGTGATTTTTTTTTTATAACTCATTTGTTTACATTATATAACGCCTTAAAATTGTGCATAATTAAGGGCGTGGTTACTTTGAGTGACAGGTGGATAGCCATTTATCCGCCATCTATAGTCATTGTGTCACCTAAACTTCGCCCACATCCCGTCTCTTTGCCCATTTTCTGTTATCCGGGCTTGACTCACGATGACGCCTTGTCAAGATGGCAGCGGCCAGCTCGTCTCTACTATATGCTTCAGAACGGCTTATCGGAATCCTATGGGTGTCTACACGGACACTACGTCCATATTTTTTTACCGTCTATGGTGTCAACACATGATCTTCTTCGGTATGCATACAGTACATTACCTTTCCCAGAGGGGGCAGTAAGGCCGTTGAGGAGCTGGGAGAGGGTGAGGGGTTTGGTGGGTGATCCGGGCGAGTCGCTCCCTGTGAGCTGACTGCTGCTCAGGATGTCTAACTTCCCAGCCTGCAACCTGAACTTCTCCAACTCTTTTGACAGCAGGTTAAACTGCTCGCTCTGTGACCGGCATTTTTCCTCCAGTTCTCTCACTTTAGCCTGGAAAGAAAAAAATGGATGGAAAGAAAAGGAAGGAAGGGAGAAAGGCTAGCTTTAAAAACATACAGAGACCAATTTGCCTGGTCTGTGATAAAAAGCAAGATTCTAGCAGCAATGACATTTACAATATTAACATCTACACTTCACATTAACTAACCGAACAAAGCTAATGAATGGAGCCAACGAACTCAACCAACTGTGGTAAGCAACCTACAATACTACAAGAATGGCCCACATCTAAAAGGAGGTTTTTCCTACCAAAAATCGCATTGTGTTCTTAGTGCGAAGGACACTTCTCAGCTTCAGACACCAACAGAATCAAACAAAGACAGGAGTCAATCTATGTTCAGCTGTTATTGTACAACAAATCTCTTTTTTTGGTCATGAAGTTAGCGATGGGAATATTACATGGAGGTACCACATGCCAAAATAACAGTAAAAGCTGTTTATGCCTGATGATTTGACAAAACTCACATGAATACTTGTACATCAATACTATTAACTGCATTAGAGGTGTGAGTTTGCATTTTATTCAGGTCAGCATGGAGCTGTAACTTGTCTTGTGCAATATGTTTGTGCACAGTTACAAGTTGACATAAATCGCTAAACATGGCTTTTTGGGCAAGGAAACTAAAGGAGGGTGGTGAGAGGGAAGACATGTCGCGGTCTGCAATCCATCAGTCATGTTTATCGTTGCTGATCTGATCTGCAAACGCACATATCCATGAGGCACTAACAGGATTCAGCACAAGGCAGCATACATGCATCGCAACACAGGAAGAGCAGAAAGGATCAGGCAGTGAATGAGAAACTTTAGCTACTGAGAACTTACTTTTAATGAACATGCCCTCAACTACAGAGGCTGCTCTCATCTTCATTTATTTCCTGTTATAAGCATCTGTACTATCAACAAAAAAACTGCCTCTCAAGAGGAATGAGGGGACAGCTGGATGGTTTCAAACAGTTTGGTTTAAAAAACAAAACAAAAAAAAACTTAAAACTTAAAGAGGATAACTCATTAATAGACAGTTTTTCATTAGTTAAATATCTATTTGGATGACAACACGAAAATGCCACCATCTATTTTACGTGCATTTTACAAATACATTTCAAATAATAAAAACAAACAACTTATTGAAATGTATAAGTATAATGATATTTTTATATTTAATTTTATATATATATATATACATACATACACACACACACACACACACACACACACACACACACACACACACACACACACACACACACACACACACACACACACACACACACACACACACACACACACACACACACACACACACACACACACACACACACACACACACACACACACACACATATATGTATGTATATATATATATATATATATATATATATATATATATATATATATATATATAATTATTTCATATAAATATTAATAAAAAAAGTAAGGTTCATTAAATTATATATATATTTAATTAACCTTAATTTGTTTTATTAATATTTATATTAAATAATTATTACATTTAATAGATTAAGATTAATCGCATCCTAAATAAAAGTTTGTGTTTACATAATATGCGTGTGTACTATGTATAATTATGTATATTTAAATACAAACATACATGTATATAATTTAAAAATATTCGCATGTATTTACTTTATATACATCTATATCACTTATATTATATATACAGTTGCAGTCAGAATTATTGGCACCCCTGGTAAATATGATCAAAGAGTGTAAAAATAAATCTGCATTGTTTATCGTTTTGATCTATCATTCAAAACATTTGCAAAAACCTAACCTTTCAATGAAGTAAAAGAATGGAAAGTCGGGGTACAATCACATTATGAAATAAATGCTTTTTTCCAAAACACATTGGCCATAATTATTGGCACCTCTAGAATTTTTTTATAAGTAAAATATCTCTGAAGTATATTCCCATTAACATTTACATTTTAGCACACCAGGGGTGACTAGTACCATGAAATTTTCTAGTTATGATGTCTTGTTTCACAGGGGTATACATTAAATCACAATCACAAGGCCAAGGAATCACAAAGGCCAAATTTCTCTTTATCATTCATCACAATGAGTAAAACCACGTAATATACTAGTTCTGATGTGCAGCAAAAGATTGTTGAGCTTCACAATATAGAAAATGGCTGTAGGAAAATAGCTAAAGCATTAAAATTCTCATTTCCACCTTTATAATAATAATTAAGGCAATAATTAAGAAGTTCCAAAAAATAATAATCCAGAAACCATATGTATATCATTTTTAAACTATTTATTTGTATGATACAGCTGCAAATAAGTATGTGAACACCTGTCTATCAGCTAGAATTCTGACCCTCAAATACCTGTTAGTCTGCCTTTAAAATGTCCACCTCCACTCCATTTATATATATTCTAAATTAGATGCATCTGTTTAAGGTTGTTAGCTGCATAAAGACACCTGTCCACCCCATACAATCAGTAAGAATCCAACTACTAACATGGCCAAGACCAAAGAGTTGTCCAAAGACACTAGAGACAAAATTGTACACCTCCACAAGGCTGGGGAGCGCTACGGGGAAATTGCCAAGCAGCTTGGGGAAAAACGTCCACTGTTGGAGCAATCATTAGGCAATGGAAGAAGCTAAACATGACTGTCAATCTCCCTCGGACTGAGGCTCCATCCAAGATCTCACCTCATGGGGTCGCAATGATCCTAAGAAAGGTGAGAAATCAGCCCAGAACAACACGGGAGGAGCTGGTCAATGACCTGAAAAGAGCTGGGACCACGTTTTCCAAGGTTACTATTGGTAATACACTAAGATGTCAAGGTTTGAAATCATGCATGGCACAGAAGGTTCCCCTGCTTAAACCAGCACATGTCCAGGCCCGTCTTAAGTTTGCCAATGACCATTTGGATGATTTAGAGTCATGGGAGAAAGTCATGTGATCAGATGAGACCAAAATAGAACTTTTTGGTCATAATTCCACTAAACATGTTTGGAGAAAGAAGAATGATGAGTACCATCCCAAGAACACCATCCCTACTGTGAAGCATGGGGGTGGTAGCATCATGCTTTGGGGGTGTTTTTCTGCACATGGAACAGGGCGACTGCACTGTATTAAGGAGAGGATGACCGGTGCCATGCATTGCGACATTTTGGGTAACAACCTCCTTCCCTCAGTTTTGAAGATGGGTCGAGGCTGAGTCTTCCAACATGACAATGACCCGAAGCACACAGCCAGGATAACCAAGGAGTGGCTCTGTAAGAAGCATATCAAGGTTCTGGTGTGGCCTAGCCAGTCTCCAGACCTCAACCAATAGAGAATCTTTGGAGTGAGCTCAAACAACAGGCCAGAAACCTGACTGATCTAGAGAAGATCTGTGTGGAGGAGTGGGCCAAAATTCCTCCTGCAGTGTGTGTAAACCTGGTGAAAAACTACAGCAAACGTTTGACCTCTGTAATTGCAAACAAAGGCTACTGTATCAAATATTAACATTGATTTTCTCAGGTGTTCAAATACTTATTTGCAGCTGTACCATACAAATAAATAGTTCAAAAATCATACATTGTGATTTCTAGATTTTTTTTAAAGATTTTTTAGACTATGTCTCTCATAGTGGACATGCACCTACGATGGCAATTTCAGACCCCTCCATGATTTCTTAGTGGGAGAATTTGCGAAATAGCAGGGTGTTCAAATACTTTTCCCTTTTATTTTGATGTGATTAATCATTTGATTATGGAGGGCCAAATTACTCAAAATCATTATTTAAATCATTAAATAAATGTTGAAGTATATCGTTTATTATACATATTTTGTATATACAGCTCTGGTCTCTTATTTTTTTTTTTTTTTGAGTTTTATATAAATATATTAGTAGTGTGACGAAACACTTAGCTCACGAGACGAGATGATTTATGAGCTTTTGACTTAACTTTTTTTATGAACTTTTGACCGCCCAACTGAACTTCTTTCCCCAAATTCATTACAGATATTAAGTACAAATAATAAGTGCAACCATAATCAAAGCACTCTCTCAATATTGAAAGTGCAAATAGAGACCGAATTTATTTTTCTTCAAGCATGATACAGAGCTAAGATATTGTTAACTACACAGCACAGCCTAAGATAGTATTAGCAATAGTAGACACTATTGTTGAGTGACATGTTGACAACCGTGTGTGTGTGTGTGTGTGTGTGTGTGTATATATATATATATACACTCACCCAAAGGATTATTAGGAACATCTGTTCAATTTCTCATTAATGCAATTATCTAATCAAATCAACCAATCACGTGGTCCTGGTCAAGACAATATCCTGAACTCCAAACTGAATGTCAGAATGGGAAAGAAAGGTGATTTAAGCAATTTTGAGTGTGGCATGGTTATTGGTGCCAGATGGGCCGGTCTGAGTATTTCCCAATCTGCTCAGTTACTGGGATTTTCACGCACAACCATTTCTAGGGTTTACAAAGAATGGTGTGAAAAGGGAAAAACATCCAGTATGTGGCAGTCCTGTGGGCAAAAATGCCTTGTTGATGCTAAAGGTCAGAGGAGAATGGGCTGACTGATTTAAGCTGATAGAAGAGCAATTTTGACTGAAATAACCACTCGTTACAACCGAGGTATGCAGCAAAGCATTTTTGAAGCCACAATACGCACAAACTACAACAGCAGAAGACCCCACCGGGTACCACTCATCTCCACTACAAATAGGAAAAAGAGGCTACAATTTGCACAAGCTCACCAAAATTGGACAGTTGAAGACTGAAAATATTTACCCATCCTCTGATGGCTATTTCCAGCAGGATAATGCACCATGTCACAAAGCTCTAATCATTTCAAATTGGTTTCTTGAACATGACAATGAGTTCACTGTACTTAAATGGCCCTCACAGTCACCAGATCTTAACCCAATAGAGCATCTTTGGGATGTGGTGGAACGAGATCTTCGTGTCCTGGAAGTGCATCCCACAAATCTCCATCAACTGCAAGATGCTATCCTATCAATATGGGCCAACATTTCTAAAGAATGCTTTCAGCACCTTGTTAAATCAATGGCACATAGAATTAAGGCAGTTCTGAAGGCGAAAGGGGGTCAAACACAGCATTAGTATGGTGTTCCTAATAATCCTTTAGGTGTGTGTGTGTGTGTGTGTATATATATATATATATATATATATATATATATATATATATATATATATATATATATATTCTCATCCATTTTGAATCGACTTCTGACAGAAGAGCTGCACGATGAGTGTATCTTGTAGCACAGGGTTAAATGAGTACATTGACGATTTGAGGGAAATATAATATAAATTGAATATAAAACCTAGAAATGGCACTCTGTGCATGGCACGGCAGGATTTTAAACAACTTCCTGGGTCCCCACGAAGAGGCACTGAATGCCGCCACCGGTGTGTGTACACTTGTGTTTGAATTTTAAAGGTTGCGGCGTGGCTTCAAGCTCAGCGAGGTTCGAAGCCCAGCGCCCTTAAAGGGGTCGCACACCAGACGCGAAGCTCAGCGCTGCGCCACGTCTTTAAAATATTGAGCACCCCCATATTGCCAAAATGGTATAATCCTTGCTTCATAACACCCGCAAAGATTCGACTGTGAGATCGGTGATCGAATTCGGCTCGGCATATCGATGCATCGCATCTTCCACAATTCACGGTCATCCCTAATTTCAACATTTATTTAATGATTCAATTTTTTGTAATTTGGCCCTCCATATTTGACAGCACTAATATATATATATATACATACATGTATGCAATAAAAAGCAGTTTGGCTTTAAAGACAAAAATGTGCAAAATGTGACCTTGTTTTTATACTTTAAACATTTATAAAACACAACTTTTGTCAGGTATGTATAAAATGATTATGAAGATTGATGGTTTTTACTAAAACTGGTTCAATAATTTGATCTATGGAGAGATAGATCAAAGATATTGATAAAATGTTTACATATCAATCATGAATATGAGCAGTAATTGACAGGACAGCTAAACGAGGTGACAGGAACTACCCCAATGAGCCACACGGGGAAGAGAGGGAAAACTTTGAGGAGAAGTAACTCGAAAATACCTGCATGCTGTCCAAGTGATTCTGTATATGCAAAAAACAAAAAAACAAACAAACAAAAAAGACCAGTAACATAGTGACAAGAGATGTAAGAAACCAAACAAATCACAGTTGCACACACAAGCATTTCTTCAGTTTCAGAAGTCACAAAGACCCAACATACAATCCCCCCCAACCACATTTCCCCTTAATTGCCAATTAATGGCAGCAATGAATGAAAAGAACAAAGCTGAATATCTCACATAAATCATAAAATGTGCATCAGAGAGATGTACATTAGTTTAAAACATCAAATAATCAAGGATATTTACACAATAACTTACTTTATTAGTTTATTTAATACATTTGCCTGAATAACTCAAAATAAAAAGGTGTAAGCTAAGATGTGACTCATATGGTAGCCAGATTTCTGGCTAATATGAGAAATACATGATGACGCATGTAGAATGTGCTGTACTTTAAAAGTCAGCCAAGAAACGATTTAAAATGCATGCTTATCTGCACACTCACATATACATGCACTAACACTCATGAGAAGACATCGTTACTCACCTCTAACAGATGGACGGCACCTTCATGTTCCTTCTTAGCCTCAACCTGAGCCTATAAACAACACAAAAATAATATATTACATCATTAATACCAAATCAGTCACTGAGATGCTCAGTGACTGAAAGTTACTGAAAGTTCTGGAAAGTTAATGCCAGAAATATTCCTATATGTTCCTATATCTCTCTATACTGGCAGATCATCTTTTACAAGCTGCTCCAAATCTCAGATTTGCATTTTCAAAGGTATTTAGCTCCAAATGTATTGCTTGCGAGTTCAGAACAGTCCAGTGATGGAATTTTGATGATTTTTAGGTCTTTTTAAAAGGGATAGTTCACCCAAAAAGTCACAGAAACAACGTGCACGGGCTCGGGTAGGGTCAGGCTTGATTTTTTGAGCCCGAAAAAAAATCCACGAGAAAGAGGACGAGACTAAAATATTTTGCATTTAAAAAAAAAAAGGAAGATAAAATCTCTCTTAATTTTCATTTACAATCGACTTTTTCATCACAAGACCAGAGCTGTTATGCCTTGAAAATATTCCGAATGAGTTTGTGCTGTTGTTCAAGTTCAGGTCTTATCTCAGTCTTCTGTTGCTGCCATCCTGTCGCTGCAACACAAAACTACACAGAGAAAGAAAACAGTTGCCAACTGTTGCGCATTTTGCGTGAGGCACACGCTTTCAGGCTCTCCCTACGTCCCAATTTACATACTATCCATACTACATAGTACTCGAAAATAGAATTAATATGTCCCAAACCGTAGTATGTTGAAAAGAGTATTCCAAACATACCCGGATGGTCTACTATTTCCAGTCAGAATTCGAAGTACAGATCGACGCACGCTCTTAACGGCTGATATTGCCCACAACTCATTGCGAGTTGGACGAGGATTCGATTAGAACTACAAACGTGGATAAAGTGTTAAAAAACTACAAACATGGCGGATGTGTGAGTCCGACGGTTAAGTAGAGAAGTTTAGATAAAGGGGTTTGAGTGACCAACTATCAGTATTTAACCTGACAAAAATATATTTATTCAGTGCTATCCACATTATATTTCACCTGCAGCAGCATTGAGAACTTTTGAAATGACACGTTTGGCCATTAACTTTTAAATGCATCATTATATTTAAACTGCAAACACACGAGGAGAGTCTCTGCATTAAAGACCAACAAATGATCAACGTGTGGCTACATTTCTCTCCGATATGGAAGGAAATTAAACTGAATGTGGAGGATTTGAACTGTGACGAATCTGACGATGATTGACAGGGCAGATAAACGGTGACGGGATGGACGTAACTAAGCGACTGAGTCCGTTAAAGATGGCGAAGTAGATGGCAAAGCTTGCATACTTTTCTGCTACACACTCAAAAGTATATACTTTTTCTTCACAAAAAGAGTACATACTTTTAGGATGTAGTATACGTAGGCGAATTGGGACGCAGCATCTGACTCCCAATTCGCCTACTTATACTACGTCCTAAAAGTATGTACTCTTTTTGTGAAGAAAAAGTATATACTTTTGAGATTTTGCAGAAAGGTATGCAAGCTTCGGGACATACTACTTCGCCATCTTTAACAGACTTAATCGCTTAGTTACGTACATCCCGTCACCGTTTATCTGCCCTGTCAATCATTGTCACAGTTCAAATCCTCCACATTCAGTTTCATTTCCTACCGTATCGGAGAGAAATATAGTAGCACGTTGATTTGCCATGTGTTGGTCTTTAATGCAGAGACTCTCCAAATGTTTGCAGTTTAAATATAATGACACATTTAAAAGTTAATGGCTAAAGATGTCATTACAAAAGCTCACAATGCTGCTGCAGGTGAAATATAATGTGGACAACACTAAATAAATATATTTTTGTCAGGTTAAAGGGTTACTTCAGCGATTAGCATATGGCTTTGTATCAGTAGAAACCCTGGAGTATATTCAAATGATATTGCTTTCCCCTCTCATATCCCCCTGAGACAAGAGATTTATGCATTTTATTTCTGGAAAAATTCCTCCTGTGACGCAAACTGACGATATTTGCATTATAGGAGGAATGTTTGGCCGAAGGCTAAAGACTACAGCCAGCAGAGGGAGCCATTTCCGCATGTTTTGAACCCGTGTATGGGGGATGGAGATCACACTCAGAGCTCAGCTCGCAGCTACAGGCACTCATTTAAACAGAGCTATGGTGAGCAATGTAAGTCTTTTAACTTCTCAAATTAATTTTGATCAAATTAATAAATTTTCCTCTATAAGAGGTTAAGCTTGCAAAGGCATGAACTGAAACGCGCCAGACTGAACTCGTGTTGTGAATGTATGCCGCGAGTGTAATCGTGATTACCTCAGCTCTCACCATGAGAGCTCATCAGCTCATTTATCTGACTCGTGCAGTTAGTGCTCAGTGTTGTGATACTCGCGCGGTGACTCACTCATTATATTGAACAGACACGTTCAGTTTTTAATTGTAGTGTCTTCTCCAACTCAGTCACGGTGGCTTTGGGAATGGCCTTACATGGCAGCGAAGCATTCTGGGAATTGTAGTCTTTCATCCCCATGAAACAAAAATACATTTTCTGTCTTTTCTCAGTCTAGAAGGCACCAAATTCAAAAAAAAAAATCACATTTCTACTACATTGATGATCCAGTTTAAATACAGATTCATCTTCCCAGTGCTGAAGTACCCCTTTAAATACTGATAGTGGTCATTCAAACCTTTATCTAAACCCCTCAACTTAACCGTCTAACTCGCACATCTGTCATGTTTGTAGTTTTTTTAACGCTTTTCATCCACGTTAAAGGGATCCCCTGGTGTTAAGACTTATATGGCTTAATATAACATAAATGATGTCTCTTACTGAAATATGTAGTAGAAAACCCATGAAAGAATCGATAATCAATTTTATTTTTGGACCATGGACCACTTGTTTGAGAAGCAGTTTCACTCAGATATACGTCATGATATAGAGAAGAAAAGACTATCGCAACTTCCATTCATACAGACTTTAAATGCAAAATCCTGTTGTGTGTGGCCCCTTACTGTGTTCACACCTTGAGAATATGTACACTTGTTTTTTGTCTTCTAAAAACTGAGCAAAAAAACAGCATATGGGTTTGCAATGATATGATGGTGAGTAAATGATGACAGAGTCTTCATTTTTGGCCAAACTTATATTAATTTAAATATCTTTAACTTTGTTAGGCATATCAATGTCTTGAATTATTGCCAAAGCAAATGTAGTTGTTTTGTATTTTATTAAATTGTTTCATTTAAAAGCAATTTTTTTTTTAGAATACACTATTTACTTATTTTAAAACTATTTTATTAAATGCATTTACTCAGAGTTCATAATATATTATATAATTAGTTCAGTTTGATGGAAATTTGCCATACACTATAAAATGCATATGAAAATATTCCTTTTCGGTTTGGTTGAATAAGCTTTAGGCAACAGACTTTTGATGCGATGCAGTGCATTGTAGGGTCATTTATTGTAACTCTCAGCAGCTGTGCAAAACAGCCTTCAGTTCCACATGAATAGAGGAACATCTGTTTGAGTGTCAGCCTTTGCAGCATCACAGCATGTTAAAACATTTCAGAAACATGTATGGAGATAGACCTTTAGAACAACAGAACTGCGTTCTTAATGTCTTGACTTCTGATGAGTACAAGTGTGTATGTGTGTGTGCATGTGCGTGTCGTTTCCCCTTTTGTTTATTCTCCTCTGTAATCATGGTGCTCCATTCAATAAAGACAATAACTCAAACGTGTCAGCGGATGACAATGTTCTCGCATTCTGAAGAAAATGTCAAGTTTGATCACCTGCTCTGCCTCATTTCATTAGAGAGTAATTTACTCTGGGTGGTGACACAGTAGCACCTTTTCTCTTCATTCAAAAGAGAAATAAGTGGAATATGACATCAAGTTACCTGAAATTAAAGGGTTAGTTCACCCAAAAATTAAATTTTATTTCATTAATGACTCACCCTTATGTCGTTCCACACCAGTAAGACCTCCGTTCATCTTCGGAATACAGTTTAAGATATTTTATATTTAGTCCGAGAGATTCTGTCTCTCCATTGAAAACATATGCACAGTATACTGTCCCTTTCCAGAAGGACCAGAAAGGTAATAAAAAGATCACCAAAGTAGATTCGAATCACGTGGCAAACTGACAAACTGCTGAAATCAGGTGACATTGGCGATCCGAATCATGAATCAATACGCTGATTCATGACCGTTTGAATCTTTATTTGAGGTTTGAAAACAAATGCAGAAGAGAAGACAATGCTGAATAAAGTCGTAGTTTCTCTTATTTTTGGACCGAAATGTATTTTCGATGCTTCAAGAGATTCTAACTAACTAACTGATGTCATATATGGACTACTTTGATGATGTTTTTATTCCCTTTCTGGACATGGACAGTAAAGTGTGCATACACTTAGATACGCTCTCGGACTAAATATATATCTTAAACTGTGTTCTGAAGATGAACGGAGGTCTTACGGTGTGGAACAACATTAGGGTGAGTCATTAATGAATTTCATTTTTGGGTGAACTAACCCTTTAATAGTTTATATTTTCAAAATACCTTCTATGTAAAGATTTTTATTGTTCTAGAACTAGTTTCTATCTTAAATTATGAAAAAAAAAACATATTACCAGTCCAAAATCACCCCCTAAACCATTTATGACCAGACTGAAACCATGTAAAACCGTCTATCACCAAAATTCGGTCTCAACTGATGAGTCTAATCAGATACCAGAAGCCTTATGCATGACCCAAGGTCTTGTACACTCTAGTCTGTGCTTGAGCTCGATCCTATGGTTTGGTGTGGTTGCAAACCCTAACCTCTCACCTTCTGCAGAAGGTCAATCTCCTGCTGCTTGGCACTGAGGACGGCCAAGGCTTGTTCATGCTCTAATTCTAGCTGCTGCCTCCTCTCTGCAGCCTCTCGCATATGCTGGGAAAGAGAGAAGAAAGAGCAGAAGGTGAGAGAAAACTCTGCAAAGGATGAACACTGACAGAATGAGAGCAACCATCAATCATTGTTAAAGGGATTGTTCACCCAAAAAAGAAAACGCAGCTATTAATTACTCACCCTCAAGTTGACTTACTTTCTTGAGTGGAGCACAAAAGGAGATATTAAGAAGAATGTCCAAACTGCTTTTTTTTCCATGCAATCAAGGCGGGTGAGGACCAGGGACAGCCATGAAACTTTCATTGTAAAACAGCTTGGACATGCTGTTAGATAACTACTTTTTGTGATACATGCATACAGTCACACGGTATGGACTTGGAACTGTATTGAACTGTAAGAAAATTTTCATTTTTGGGTGAAATAATTCCATTAAAAACTTGTTAGGCCACACAGTTCTTAGCTGGTCTTAACACTCAACAAAGAGTCCCTGGACTGATAGACCTTCTTTTTATATCAGCTTATAAAAGATCATCAGTCTCCAGGAGCACCAAAGACAGAGATCCCTTCTAATCCTGTAGTATCTGATCAAAACGCTTCAGATTACTGTCTTACTTGAGCACTTGAGAATTAGGGGCCATTCACACACTTTGAGTTTTTACATTCACTGCGCTGCTTTTCCATAGTTTTTTGATGTAAAAATATACGTTTATCTGTTGGACTTACATCATGCATCGTCTCACAAATGACACAGTCACATAAAATTGTGGCGCTCATGTTTCAAGTTTAACTTTCTAAAAAGCGTCTTCAATGTTGCATTTTGTTTTATTCCACTGGCTTTGCGTTTATAAATTCACCATGAAATCAAAACGGAATATTTTAATGGAATATTGCAGTATTTATTGTATTTATGTAAAACTTATGTGCCCTCATAATCTAAAAACAAATAACTTTCCCTCCACTTCCTCAGGACAACCTGTCACACATAAGATCACATCAATAGAAAATCACAACCGACAAACCATCCAATCAATTCTTGATGGACAAAATAAAGTCGCCCTACATTTTTTCTTGTTTGAGAAGCATTTTTTCTTGTTTCACTCAGATATACATGATGATATAGGGAAGAAAAGACTATCGCAACTTCCATTCATACAGACTTTAAACGCAAAATCCCGTTCTGTGTGAATGGCCCCTTACTGTGTTCACACCTTGAGAATATGTACACTTGTTTGTTGTCTTCTAAAAACTGAGCAAAAAAACAGATAAGGAACAGTACATCCAAAAAGTATTCCATAAAGTCATTCTCTAAAACCATAGGCTGTTTCTTTAAAATATTTTCAGATTTAGTCAAATAAAGTTGTCATAATTCTTAAGTAAACGTGGCGAGATATAGATGTGTCTGTTCACTACAAACTGTTGTTGCCTGGTTTTGATATGCACTTCAGAAATTGTCCTTTTAATAAAAAATATATATATAAAAACAGCATATGGGTTTGAAATGATATGACGGTGAGTAAATGATGACAGAGTCTTCGTTTTTGGGCAAACTATCCCTTTAAGCACTGAAAACAAGAGCAAAATGTTGTCATCAATCAGGTTTATGTCATTTGCTTCACCCCTTCAGGTAAAGCAAAAACAGAAGTGAAGCATCATGTCAATCAGCCAGACTAAGCACAGCCAGGGAGCTTCGCATGATCAATAAAAGGCTTAAGGGTCACAGCTCTGTACATGAAAGGGTGTGTGCAAACAACACAGCATGTTCAATCAGCGCCGATTACTGCCCGGCAACATCCCCAGAAGCTCTTCTGACCTGTTAAAAGTACACAGTGACAAACCTAGCAATCTTCTTTCCATTTGTGACAGGTGGGGTTACAGGGGATAAAGGGTAAAGGAGGGATTTTCCATGCTGCTATGAAAAAGGAGTGCAGGAAAGAGGAAGGTTAGAATAATCTAACCTTCAGAGGATAAATAAACTGTACTGTGTGTGAAATATGTTATGCTTATCTGATCAAGTGTGAGTGAATATCTCTATGCCTAGTACTAAAGCATCTAATACAAATCTAGTACTTTTTACTTATTAAATAACCTATCATTTTAACAGCTAAATATTTTATTTATTTATTTACTTTTTTATTCGCTCATTCACTCGCTCATTCACACTCAACTCACTCACTTGCTCATTCACTCGCTCACTCATTTACTTACTCTTCACTTGCTCACTCTCTAGCTTGCTCACTCGCATATATGATCGAACATTCACTCACTCACTCACTCACTCAATGACTCACTCGCTTGCTCATTCACTCACTCGTTTGCTTATTCACTCACTCACTTGCACATCCACTCACTTGCTCGCTAACTCACTTGTTCACTCACTCATTCATTCACTCACTCACTCGCTTACTCGCTCACTCATTCTTTCACTCACTGGCACACTCGCTCATTCACTCACTCATTCGTTTGCTCGCTCACTCACTCACTCGCTCACTCATTCACTCACTCACTCACTCACTCACTCACTCTGTTGCTCGCTCACTCATTCACTCACTCACTCGGTTGCTCGCTCACTCATTCACTCACTCACTCACTCGGTTGCTCGCTCACTCATTCACTCACTCACTCGGTTGCTCGCTCACTCATTCACTCACTTGCTCATTCACCAACTCACTCATTCATTGACTCACTGGCACACTCGCTCATTCACTCACTCACTTGTTTGCTCGCTTACTCACTCACTCACTCTCACTCATTAACTCACTCGCAGATTCACTCACTCGCTTACTCATTCACTCTACTCTTCACTTGCTCACCCACTAACTTGCTCACTCACTTGCACATTCACTCACTCACTCACTCACATTCACTCACTCACTCACTCACTCACTCACTCACTCACTCACTCACTCACTCACTCACTCACTCACTCACTCACTCACTAGCTTGCTCACTCACCTGCACATTCACTCACTCACATTCACTCACTCACTCGCTCATTCACTCGCTCGCTCACTCACAAGCTTGCACATTCACTCACTCACCTGCACATTCACTCACTCACTAGCATGCTCACTTACCTGCACATTCACTCACTCACATTCACTCACTCACTCGCTCATTCACTCACTCACTCACTAGCTTGCTCACTCACCTGCACATTTACTCACTCACATTCACTCACTCGCTCCTCTGCTCATTCACTCACTCGCTCATTTACTCACTCACTCACTAGCTTGCTCACTCACTTGCACATTCACTCACTCGCTCACCTGCTCATTCATTCACTCACTCACTCGCTCATTCACTCACTAGCTTGCTCACTCACTTGCACATTCACTCCCTCACATTCACTCACTCGATCACCTGCTCATTCACTCACTCGCTCATTCACTCACTCACTCACTAGCTTACTCACTCACTCGCACATTCACTCGCTCACTCACATATTCACTCACTCGCTTACTTACACATTCACTCACTTGCCCATTCACTCACTCACATTCACTCACTCGATCACCTGCTCATTCACTCACTCGCTCATTCACTCACTCACTCACTAGCTTACTCACTCACTCGCACATTCACTCGCTCACTCACATATTCACTCACTCGCTTACTTACACATTCACTCACTTGCCCATTCACTCACTCACATGCTTATTTTTGGTTTGTGACCATTTTTTCCTCCCTAAACAGCTGCGTAATAACACAGAATGGTTATTAAAATACATCAGTATGTTAAAAGTAGTTTATGAAAAATTAACAGTTGCCCAGTCATAATTGCACAATGATCATTATCATCATATAATGATTACACTGTTCCAGCTTCCAAATATGACCATAGAATACAAATGATATTTTATAAGTTTAGACTCATCTATTAGACTCATGATGCTACTCGTTTAGTTGCTTCCTTCATTTTCTCAACATATTTCACACTTGTACATTTAGCAAAACTGTCACCTTATAACTGAAATATATAAAAAAATCTGCATATTTTTAAACAATATTAACAGAGTTTATCTCACATTCAAAAGAAGAGCTGGGTTAGTTTATTTTGTGAGAGGAGGGTGTAATTGTGCATAACTGTTGTGTCATGCACAAACGCATTCCGCAGTGCCATAGCTGGCTGACCATTCAGAACACACATAGAGCATCCAGATGAGTTGTTAGTACTCAGTCAAAAGGTCCACATTCAGTTAGTGTTGGCTTCTGTAAAGTCTTTAGATATACCTGATGAATGAAAAATATGGAAGGTGGCAGGGACAGGGAAGGGGCAGGAGAGGGTTAGACGTTAGGGGAGGGGTAGGGCGCTCCAGGACTCCTAGTCGATCACAGTTCCACACTTTGAGGGTGTATGACAGCTCTAAAAGGTAAAAAAACAATCCTGTGATGCCATAAAAGAGTACAAGGGGAGAAAAAAGATTTGAAAACAGATGAAAGCGGAGGTCAGGATCTAAATTGCCCTTTAACATGGCCAGCCGGGTTTCCTGAAACAACTGTCATGAGCTTGTATACTAACACAATTCACTCTACATAAAGCACTATAACATTTTCCCTCTGTCATTGTTGACTTTGACGACTAGATTCAGTCAACATATATGAAGGTATATATCAGGTAACCAGTGAGAAAAAATTCCACATCATACTTTTTATTTCTTGATCCTAAATTATAACACTTTGATCTGAAATGGCTCAATATTGTGACATTATTTTATACAAATAGTCACAGACAGACGGACAGACAGATTTTATTTTTCTATAACTTGTTATTTTTCTTTTTATTATGTGATTTACACGGATGAGTCTGGCTGGTTCTCACCTTCAGCACCTGCTCTAGGTTCTCCAGTTTGCCTTGGAGCTCAGTCCTCTCCAACAGAGCGCAATCTCTCTCCACTGTCACAGTGTACAGAGCCTCCTGCAGCTGTTCATATTCACTTTTCACCTGAGAGAGAGAGAGAGAGAGAGAGAGAGAGAGAGAGAGAGAGAGAGAGAGAGAGAGAGAGAGAGAGAGAGAGAGAGAGAGAGAGAGAGAGAGAGAGAGAGAGAGAGAGAGAGAGAGAGAGAGAGATTAAACAAGAATGTCTTCAGGCTTACACTGTTTCCACTCAGAACTCTGTTAGAAAGGTGAAAGGTCATTCTATCCTGCCCAAAAAAAAAAAAAAAAACATTTTAAAATAAACATTAAAATGACATTTTAACATTTTGAAATAAAACAACATGGCTGATATGTGGCCTTTTGTTTTGTGCACGTGTTTGACACACTAGTACTTCTGCAAATCACAGGTTTGAATTCAGTTTGAATCAAATAGGGCATGATCCCCTCTTAAATTCTGGTTCTCTCTCTCTTCTTTAGGCTGCATTTATTAAAAAATTAATTAAGTGTGATTTTAGTTTTATTAATGTCACAAGGGCAAAACAAAATAGGTTGTATATTATTTAATTTATTTCATAACAACTACTGAAGATGAAAGTTTACAGTTTTTCTCAACTGCCAAAACGCTATTTCTGAAACCTTGCTCCATTTTGTCCATTTTTTGCAAAACAAAACCTCGTCTTCAGGCACTATTTACAAAATCTTGGACTCTAAACAATTTTATCTGTGTTCAAAATCAAACACTGCTCTCGAATCATAAACAATGTGATCAAAATGATAAACACTATAAAGCAGTCAGTAAACAATACACCAAAAAATAGAAAGCACATTGTTCAAAACAGTTCTCAGGGAGAAGTACATTTTTAATCTCATAACAAATATCATATTTTTCTGTCATTTCTGTCTTTTGATGAATGAAAACATGTTCTATCATAGTAGCTCAAAATTGATCAGAAATTACTAGTCTGCTTTGCGATTTTTAGTTTTTCCTCCTGCTTGTACCCCTATTTTTACCAACTGGTTCTCATGAAATGCATATATATAGCACGTACTGTATTTATTGCACGATTTATAAGCCACGCGCATATGATTTGTATTGTCACCCCTTTGGGTAGGTTTAGTTGTGTGGAGTGCGTGCACATACCACGTTATAAATTGCGTATCACATGCACACAAAAACTGTGTAACATATGCACATAAAAACGTATTTTTGCATATAAATCGTACGATAAATAAATGAATGCTATAGATATGCATTTCCATTAGATTGGGCTGATTATTACAGTACTGTACCCCGCATCTCACAAACTTGTCCTTTGTCTCTGTGATACTGTAATTCTTGTTCTTTGTTGATATGAACCTGCAACCAGTCAAAATCCATTGAGCAGTCAGTACTGTTCAGCACAATTTTCAGGGCCATACAATTTGTTCATTGTACAGTGTACAGCCTACAATACACGGTACATATATTGGTTGTGTCTCATCATTTGAAAAAGGTTTAATCAGTTTTGAGTGGTTGTGTTCAATCAATGATATTGTATTCTCCATTTGTATTTGATTGTTGCCACTTGTGTTTACCGGTATGGATGATATGCATTAGAGAGCAGAATGTGTTTTGAGAAGGATGTGTTCAGAGTTTTGCTGAAAAGACTAAGTGAGATCTGCAAATTGTGTTTTACCATGTGAAATGGTTGAAGGTGTTAACAACAGACTGCACAATTAGCTAAATGAGTTCAGGCAACTTAGAAATTTCTTCAGCCAATGGGTTTTAGTGTTTTAGCGATTGAGAAAAACTGTAAAATAGTAATTGTGAGCGTCAAACTGCAGTGGTTATCTTTGGATCTGCAGTAAGGCAGAGGAAGATCATGTATGAATAACACCATCTGGACCCATGTGGCCACAAGGCTAATAGATGAAGCCGTTCAACAATCTACCAACCTCAAGCAAACATCAGGGTCTGAGAGGGCAGCTCTAGATGCTCATCTCCTGACTAGGCACATCTGCTCCACTGTAAGACTGTTTTTACTTCAGTTTAGCTATAACCACAGCTGCAAAGAACTACTATTTCAACAACAGCCAGCAAGAAGCAAACAAACAAAAATAAAATAAAAACATATAAAACCAATTTTGTACAAAAAAGTTAAATACGAATGATTAATATTACAAAATATTTCTTTGTGTAAAATATTTGAAATGAGAAAAGGTTACTGTGTACACCTTTAAGTAAAATTGAAATGCATATCAATAATGTAAAGTACATCAATAATAACTATATTATAATATTAGTCACTATAATATAATATATAATAATAATACAAATTACATCTTCTCCATTGTTTCATAATTTTTCAAATGATAAAATTTTGCTATTAAATACTGGATGATATGATAAATGATATATTCTGTTTGTCTTCTTGTATGGGATAAATGGAGCATGTGTAGTCAGCACTGAGCTCTGGGGTGAGAGTTGTGTATTTAGAGACAGAGAGCAGAGGGGTTGACGTCCTGTATCGATCGCAGCGTCAGTCATGATAAAAAGCTGACCTGACAGAGTCCGAGGCAGCAAGTACACACTCCACGCCTGTCCAATCTGACACTCATCTCTTATCTGCAACCTGACACACACACCTACTGCAACAGCAATTACAGCTGAATATGCTTGTTCTAGAGGAAATGTGTTTGACCTATTACGCTTGTATCGTTGATTCTTATGACATTCAATGGGCATGTCATTGGATAGTCATAGTGGTGTTGGGCAAAAGACACTCAAGTATAAATTAAACAGAACATGATATCAAAATTGGCCATATTTCTTAAAAAAAGAAAAGAAAAAAGCTTCTATAATCTGTTATGAAAATGTTATAACTTTGTCCACCTTTGAAACAACTTGATTTTATGCTCTGATAACCAAAGCATGTGGGCAGGTAAAATAATATCCAATAATATACCAATAATATCAAAGTGCAACATTTCATGATCCAACCATATCTGATCAAAGTCCTTCTCAATTATTTCCCAAAATGCTGTGAATGTTGTTTCATGTGTTAAAGGCATTGTGCTGTTACAGGACTGTCTTATTCACATTGCCTCAATTTGCGTACTTTAGAGGGAACATTTATTGTAAAACATAATATTTTTGTGGTTTAAGATTTATTCAACCATAATAACCATTAGGAAAGATAAACCTTGGGAAACAATGTATGTATAGAGTATAAGAGTATAATCACACCTGTACATTACTCCTATTTCACCAATAGTCAGCTACTATAGCAAAGAAAAAAGTCCTTTATTTTTGTTTTATTTGAATTTATATATATATTTAAAAAAAACTTTTCTTGCCACGAATGTGTACATGAATGTGCAAACAATGTAAAGTGCATCAATGGGTGCGTTTACATGCAAACCAGTAAACTGACAATGCAACTAAACCGCTTTTTCATGACTTTATTAATAAACCGGGTTATTTCCTTGTGGTGCCGTCAAAAATAATAATGTTTGTATCTGAGTTTTTCAAATGTTACATCAGTTGTGATGTTAAATAAAGCGTGCGCTGTGTCAGCGAGAGATTTACTGCTCATATTATCCCTTATGCAGTTATGAAGCGTTTTGACTAAACCTCTCCTACTTCTGCTGCATTAATCCAGTACCTGTCCTGTAGACCCGTTCGCAATTTGGTGTTGGGGGAATTTCTCATTTGAACTGAGTTAGTGGGTCCCTAGACATGAAAAATCACAGAGGTGCTCGTCCGCCATAGTGCCACGAATGACGTAGTGGTCAAATCAAATATGGCCGCCGATGGATGATGATGAAAATCCAACTTCTATGTTTCTGAATGTATATACACATGTAATACCTCTATTTAGACTTCCTATTGTATGTGGAATTAATTTCTGATATTGTTATGACCATAATGGGTGAATTTTGACCTTTAACAGGCATGGTCAAGGTAATTTTCCTATTCAGAAGACCTTGGCCATAACTTGGCCATTATTAGGAATAAAAGCCAGATGCAATAAGTTTAATTCTACTAAATCTGACATTTAACATTCATTGCTAATATTTTTTTAACATTAAGGATCATCTTGTCATTGAAATATCAAGGTCAACATCATTTTTTATAAAAAAATATTTTTTTCTTTATAGTCACTTATTATTGTTTCCTTCAATTATTTGTTTTAATTATAACAAGACATGAAGAGAAGAAATGTAACAATTATAAACATCCTCTTTGAAGTTTTAGTTTAATTGGGTGTTAGTACAATGATAAACAACTGGGTGCAAATAAAACTATGTAGCAATAGCCTGACAAGATGTTGGGCCTAGGAACTTCCCATTGACAGGGCTCGATCTGAGAGGCGGGATAAACGGTTGTCTTTCAAATTCACTCTGCACGCAATAGGATAGAGCTACAACCAACCAGAGCAACAAAGAAGGTGAAGTGGAACTAGTTGATAGATTAAACTTTCGCTGTATCCGGTCGGCAAAACTCCGAACACATCTTCCTTTCTTAAGAATGATTTCAGTACCGTTCTTTTCTCAAAGAAAAGCTTAACTCTGAGTCTTCCAGAGTCGCGGCCAAAGCCAATTTGAAAGAACGCTGTTTGCCAGCTTCTTTGTTTACAAGTAGCACGCGGAACCTCCGCAACTCTGCTGTCATTATATTAAGCCCGCCCACCGACTCTATACACAATTTGATTGGCCTGACCAGAGTTTGTTTTTTACAGCTCACAATTCAACGAAGAGTTGCTAGACTACCCTGGCTGCAAATTAGCTTTGCTGCCGCTAGGGTGTGTCTAGATTTCTAAGCTAAAGAAGCAATAAAACTGATACAAATTACATCATATCAAATGAACTAAAAGTGCACCATATAGTCTGATTTCTCTCAAAGTGTACTGTATGTGTTCATGCATGTTAGTGGGATGGGTTTTTACAGGATGATTTTTCCATGGCAGAATATGGTGCATGAACTTCAGCAGCACAAAAGCCACATCGGCGATTGTCACACTTGCCTGCACACTTACTTAAGCCCCTTTCACACTGCACGTCGGACCCGCAATATTCCCGGAACATTGCCGGGTCGCCTTCTGTGTGAAAGCAACCACGTCCCGGGATTGATTACCGAATTCGACCCGGGTCGGGGACCTAGTAACATTGCGGTATTCGACCCAGGACGAGCGCTGTGTGAACAAAAGCCGAAACTAATGCCGCAACGTGTACGTAGTTATCGTGCGACTCCTAGAGCTTGTTTTTTCAATAACACAACCCTGCAGTGCCAGAAGAGCTCGTTGGTGTTTTAAACGCAGAGTGTTCGTATACAAAAGAAACTAAAATTAAACAAGCAGAAATGTGTGCAAACTGGACACAAGTCGAGACCACGGAGCTCCTTACTATCCGCGCTGAAGCGGAGATCGCTCGCCATTATACGTCACATCAGGATGTCACGTGTCAACTCGACCCGGGACCGTTAAGCGTTGTGTGTGAAAGCGCACATATTACGGCATTTCGCTGGCAGTGTGAATGGGCCAAATCTAGCGGCCCGGGAACAAATGCCGGGTCGCATTATCCGTGTATTTGCCGAAATCGCAGTGTGAAAGGGGCTTTACTGTGAGCAGACTTCGTGGTATGGGCTTCAGACATTTTGATGGCAGGGGTGTGCCAAAGTTGCAAGCAAGTGGCATGTCGTATGAACCAGAAAAGCCCCTCGTTGGATGTGGCCTCTGATCCCACTACTTGTGGAAGGGAGAGCATCAATTCCAGAACTTCCTCTGGTGTAGATTTCTATCCTGAAATCATCAAATGTCTTAGCTGCATCTTGCTCTGTCAAGGTGTCTGCCTCTTCAAAGTTGGCTAAGTATTGCACTGGGTCAGAAGCCATAGCAGCAAGTTTAGTCCCCATGTTGCTCATACAGTCATCTCCAGTCAGAATATGTCCTTTAACCACTGTCTTTGTCAGTGACGCATCAAGATGATAGCATGCTCACTGTTGATCAATTGGTGCGATGCTCAATAGTGAGATGAAGTGAGAAGTATCTTTTGATACTCCTGGTAAAATACAAGAAAAGTTAAATCTTGTCCTCTTATTTTTTGTGAACTCTGTCCAGTATTGTATACACAATACACAGTATAAGGGCAGACTATAAATTTAGTTAGTTCGCATGTACATGTCTTTTGAGATTCGTTAAAATAGGAAAATGACTATGACCATGCCATTTGGGGGGGGGGGGGTGAAATGCTGTTTCATGCATACTGAGCTTTCCACTGTTAAAGACTTGGATTCCCATCCTAAACATAGACAAAGTTTCAAAAAATAATGTTGGACGTTTGATGGAGTATTTCTGTGTTAAAAATACTCCTTCCGATTTCTCACAAGTTTCGGAGAGTTTTTTTCGGGTATGGCTCGGCTTGACGTGGACAGAGCGGAAGGTCCTTGTATGGGCCGTACGGGCTCTTCTCCCGGTAGGGTGAGCGCGCGTGATTAGAGCGAGAGAGGAAATGCACGCCCATAAACACTCCACGCTGCGCTCCACTTTATTCCTACGGGTGACGTCAAGCGACTTCAACGCTTCAGCACAGCATTCTGGGAAGGCAGCGCTGCATTTGAACCGATTTGAACGCAGAAATGACGGGAAGCTTCACAACATATCTTCAGTCGCGTCTCAAAGTGGATCTCCACGGTCACTGCTGTCAGGACTTCACCAAATCATACCAAAGAAGTGTGTTTCTGACGGAGCGGTCCCAGTGATAAAGGTTCGGTCCTGCTTTGGAAGCAGCCGGTGAGTAAAACTGCTTCAAATGTCTGTGCTGTCGGCTATCGTCGCGTGAGTAAACATCAGTAAACGACACAATCGCGTGCTTCGTCATTCAAATGCGCTAACGGACTCCATTGTTGTTCTATGTATAACGTTACACTAGTCTGACGTGCAAAACCGTTTTGCTTGCTACTGCTAAGGTTTAGTCGCATACAATAGTCCATAAACCGAATCAAACTGCGAGTAAACACACACAAATCCTGCTGTTAATTTTTCTCCTGTTTAATTTATTTCAGCCTCAGATTTGATTCTGGATCATTATCTGTATTAGCTGAGATAGCGATGGGTTTCTCCACACTTGAGGACGTCACCGCTTTGTCCGCTCTCGTCTTTCTTTAGCTCCGCCCACACGATACGCCTCCAGGCGCTCGGTTTTTTCCGGAAAGACTCGGTACAGCCCATATTTCTTTTATAAATATAATAAAACTAAAGACTTTTCGGAGATATGAAGGATGCAATACTACTCTATAGGTACTCAAGACTGACATGAGATTGACTGAAACTGAGTGTTTCACCCCCCCTTTAAGGTCAAAATCACCCAATATGGTCATATCAATAGCAGAAATGAATTCCACATACCATAATTAGTCAAAATAGAGGTATTACATGTGTATAAACATTCAGAAACAAATATGTTGGATTTTCATCGTCATCCGATGGCGGCCATATTTGATTTGACCACTACGTCATTCGTGGCACTATGGCGGACGAGCACCTCTGTGATTTTTCATGTCTAGGGACCCACTAACTCAGTTCAAATGAGAAATTCCCCCAACACCAAATTGCGAACGGGTCTACAGGCCAGGTCCAGGATTACATGAGATGAGAACACATCTTTAAACAATTTTGGGTCTTAAACGAGTCTGCGTTTGTGATATGTCCTTATTTCATGCAAAACGCTAGCTCGCTCTGTCTGAATGCATTTAAATCTGCTCTAAGTTTGCGTTTTTGTCACCTATCACACATGCGCACTCCAATAAGCCGACAGAAAGCAGGTTAATGCGTTTACATGTAGCGCAAAATCAGGGTAAGAGGCAAAATACTACCTGTCCCGACCGGTTTATGCTTACGCCGTTTATGACATTACTCCGATAAAAGAAAACCGGTTAAGGTTACCGCGTTTACACGACCATGTTCATTGTCGGCTTATTGGGCATAATCGGCTTACGAACGTGCATGTAAACGCACCCAATGATAACTATTGTAATAGTAGTAACACTTTACAATTAGGGGTGTGCCGGTTTCAGAATTGGTGATGAGGGTTATGCTTTGAATCAAATGTGACGGTTCGTAACATAACCATCGTCGTGGGGGGATATGATCGTCTGTTATAGGACAGCTTAGTTTGAATAAAAAATGCATTATGCATTAAAATGCCCTGCCAGAAGAGTTGAAGCTGTTATAGCTTCAAATGGTGGGCCAACTCCATATTAAACCCTATGGATTAAGAATGGGATGCCGTTAAAGCTCATGTGCATGTAAAAGCAGGTGTCCCAAAACTTTTGGCAATACAGTGCATGTATGTATACATGTTATTTTAGACCAGGTGTAAAATACGTTTATTTTGACAATCTCTTTGTCCACCAAAATGTCTCAGAAAAAAAGGTTGAAGGCGCTACAGTAATGCTGAGCCAGTAACAGAATGGATATACACAAACTGTATAGGGATGGAACAGCTGCCATCTGGATGACTGCCATTCTAAGAGCTGGGACAGAGCTGGAGATTCAATGATGTCTCACTCTAAAACAGCTATTTGAGATGGGGTGGGGGCTCACAAAATAAGTGATGCATGAAGGACCATTCTTTTCAAGCAAGAACAGGCTCACATGACTCACACGTCACACCATTACTGCTCTCAGTTTAGCATAAGGAGCTGTTTGTACTATAGCTTGTGATGTAGGCCAATATATACCCACCTTATTTTTCAAGAAAGAATGGGCGCAGGCATCTGTAACTTGAATGTGTCAGGCTTTCAGTGTCATTCGCTTTCAGTTATGTTACCTGTATAAAAACAGGTCTGTTATGCTGCTTTATATTGCAAACTTTTAATTGTTGTTATCATTATTTTATAATAACATTTTTATATAGCAGCTAATTTATTGGAAGTCTTGCACATTCAAAAAGAAAAAGAAAAAAGAGAGCTTAATTCTGGGTTGCAAAATAAGGTGAAAAAGGCCAATCTCTGCAGACTATTCACCCAATAAAGGAAAAAATCTTAAAAGGAAAGTTCTTACAATTGTAATAAATAACTTTTGGGAAGATTTTTTATTTTACAACCTGAATTAAATAAATAAATAAAAAATAAATAAATAATGTATACGTATAAAATATACATTTTATTTATATGTTCACATTATTTTGATATATGCATTTGGCATGTTGAAAGAAATACACCGATCTGGCATAACATTATGACCAGGTGAAGATATATTAGGAAGTAAGTGAACATTTTGTCTTCAAAGTTGATGTGTTAGAAGCAGAAAAAATGGGCAAGCATAAGGATTTGAGCGAGTTGGACAAGGGCCAAATTGTGATGGCTAGACGACTGGGTCGGAGCATCTCCAAAACTGCAGCCCTTGTGAGGTGTTCCTGGTCTGCAGTGGTCAGTATCTATCAAAAGTGGTCCAAGGAAGGAACAGTGATGAACCGACGACAGGGTCATGGGCGGCTAAGGCTCATTGATGCACGTGGGGAGTGAAGGCTGGCCCGTGTGGTCTGATCAAACAGACGAGCTACTGTTGCTCAGATTGCTCAAGAAGTGAATGCTGATTCTGATAGAAAGGTGTCAGAATAACCACATAACCACAGACCAGTCAGTGTGCACATGCTAATCACAGAAAGTGGCAACACTGGGGACATGAGGATCCCAACTGGACCATGGAACAATGGAAGAAAGTGGCCTGGTCTCATGAATCACACTTTCTTTTCTTTTTTCTTTCTTTACTGACACTTACCACCTACTTAAGGATTGTTGCAGACCATGCCTTTCAAGGAAACAATATTCTCTGGTGGCTGTGGCCTCTTTTAGTAGGACAATGAGCCCTGCTACAAAGAAATAGTATCACAGGAATAGTTTGAGTACCACAACGAGTTTGAGGTGTTGACTTGGCATCCAAATTCCCCAGATCTTAATCAAAGCAAGCATCTGTGGGATGTGATGAACAAACAAGTCCAATCCATGAAGGCCCCAGCTTGCAATTTACAGGACTTACAGGACTAACATTTTGGTGACAGATACCACAGCACACCTTCATGGGTCTAGAAGAGTCCATGCCTTGATGGGTAAGCGTTGCTTTGGCAGCGAAAGCGGGACAAACACAATATTAGGAAGGTGGTCATAATGTTATGCCTGGCCGGTGTATGTCTCATGTAATCGCTCAATCTGTGTTTTAACCGTGGAAAGACGGTTTTTATTACAGCCACCATTTAATGAATCTTTGAACAATGAATTGGAGTGGACATAATTATATAATATAATTATAATAATGGACAAAAATGTATAATTAAAACAGCTGCACAAACTGCTAATGTGCAATTTAAATTTGCAATTTAAACTATTTATTTCAGTCTTTATTTGAACTTTTTATTTGAGCATTCATTATTAAATACATTTTATTAATGAATTTATTAGGCTTATTAACACTTTCCCTGCCAAACACAGAATTTTCCAGGTTTCCAAGTTTTCACTGTTATGCACTAGGGAGAGTACTGAAATCTAAGTAGCAAGTTGCAGAAACAAGCAATATCATATCAAATCGTATGCATGTGAAAAATAACACAATCATCAACATTACACACCATATAAATCAAAACTGCCTAATGTTACTGAATGAAATGTCGACCCAGGATAAGCTACAGGACTGTCCAAGCATTAGGGGTGATGAGGAACTCGATTTACACTGAACTCGATTTTTTTGACTATTAGCCTGAATTCGATCCAGATATAGTCTTTGGCAAAAACATTATTGCATCAGCTTATTGCTCTATTTTTTTTATTTTATTTTTATGAAACTTTACCAAAATATTCAAGTATTGACAAAAAAAAAGCATGCATAAAGCTAGAATAAAATTGTTTTGTTTTTGTTTTGTTTTTTTAAGCAGAGGGTCTGTTCATTCTTTTGATATAGTGCACGTATTATATTTACACAACAAAATATTCTGGGTGCCATGACATTTCTGTGAAAATGATAAAAAAACGCTGGTGCTGGCTGGCAAAAACACTGGCGGGGAAAGAGTTGAATGAACTTTATTCTCAGTTTTGTTTTTCTGCTAAATAAAAATGTTTTTTGAATGTATGAAAGTATGAATTGCATCTTTAAATTGATAGAAAAGAGTGAAAAATATGTGTCATGTCAATGACCCAAAACCCATTAGCATTAATAAGGAGTTTCCTCCCTAACAGCTTCCACTCCTTTGGGAAGGTATTCTGCTAGATGTTGGATTATGGCTGTGGGGATTTACTCCCATTTACTCCCAAGCTCGCCTATAAGCATTTCAGCTTTGTACAAGATAAATGCATACAGTGTACAGCTAGAACTCACAGACCATAAGTTGGGGGAATTGTTATACTGTAACTCCTTATAAATATCACACACTCACCGTACAAAGACTTTCCGGTGATTTTGCATTACTGGGGTTCCTTCATAACACTGCCTTTTCTTTCTCTCTCCTTTACCTTCCTCCGTATTTCTATCGGCCTCACAGGAACAGCATTCATAAATGTCTAATGAGTGAGCGAGGATCCTATTTTGCAACAGCATTTGACAACACACTTACTCGGACGTATCGGACTAGACCTACCTTCGAACAGCTCAGCGGGAGGACACTGCTCTGCCAGGATGGGATGCCAAGATGTGCCTTCAACTAAATACTGACACAGACATGACTAAAAGATTAACTATAAGCAGGCTACAGGGGTGCTGATGCTAGCAGGCATAAATCAGAGATAACAGATCACACATGCGGGTGTGAGACAGAACTAGGGGAGACCAGAAAAGTGCACATCAAAAGAGGACCAAAGCAGACGATTATAGTTCACAGGTGCAACAGCTGTGCTGCTGCTGTTTGATTATAGAAAACAATTGAAATTGGAGAAAGCAAGGAACGAATGAAACCAAAGACCCAAATGTTTACGATTAAAGGAACACTCCACTGTTTTTAGAAATAGGGCTTATTCAACATCTTTCCTACATTTAGATATGTGGGCAAATCTACTGTTTTCATGAGTACAAATAGTGATGCAGATTAAGACTAGGCGATTTCGTAGGCAGATATTGACTTGGGACTATATTATGGGGCATCACAGGCGAAGCACTGCTTCTTAGGCACAGAGATATCACGCAACACATTGCGATCGCTCAATACCTGGAGGACATGAGGATGAGAGCCGTGATATCTCCGCGCCCAAGTAGCAGTGCTTCGCCTGTGCTTTCCCATAATATATACACTTTTACTTGGGACATGCTAGCTGGTAACATAGGATTCTATTCATTATGCTAAGCTAAGCTAGCGGCGACCCTGCCAAACTAAAACATGCACTGAGACAAAATGCATTCCCACATATCTAAATGTAGGAAAGAACTTGAATAATCCCTATTTTTAAAAACGGTGGAGTGTTCCTTTAATCTCTTTAGGGATGCACAATATTATCGGCACGGCATCGGAATCGGCCGATAAACACGTAAAATATAAAAATCGGCATCGGCCAATATGAAAAAATTATGCCCATACGCCTTGCCGATATGATAACGTGTTGATATGCGCTTGCATGTAATAACTCACGGTGAGCACTGCGGTCATTCTTGAAGTGAAAACAAGCAAATACATTGCATGTACAGTGATTTATATTGACTGTTTTTAAATTCTGCCTTGAATTTGTGAATGCGCATGACCGTCAGCAGCAGATTTGACCGGTTTCCACAACAAATAGACCAAAACTAGCCCAATCGCGTCTCTTCACTCTCTAGCGTGTACGGCAGCCTCCACAGCAGCAGAAGCTCCTCCGGGTCCTAGTGCCTGCCCGCCAGCCTGCTATATATTTATACCGATTTAATAGTGGGGGCGCTGTTATTACAGTTATAGTTATAGTTATGTTGTTATAGTTACAGTTATACAATGAAGTTACTTGAAGTTGAAGTTACTTCTTGTTCTAAATAAACAAATCAGTAATGATGTCATAAATCACAAGCATGACACTTGTAAATTAAATACTTTTATATACAGTGAATTAATCTGTAATAAAATTTTAGGAAATGGATGATGAAAAATAATCCAAGGAGCTCTACAATAATTGTAGAATTGAAAGACAGCATCAACGGATGTCATGGCACCCCCACTTTATGTGCACAAACGTTAAATCCAAAAATACAATATTTAGGTTACAGCTGGATCTGGGGTGAAAAAGGACTGGCTTAATTATTGTTATTTTCAGAACTTTTAATATACTCATCATAAAAAGAACTTTATTAAAATGTATTTATCTTCAACAAGAATCATTTTAAGTGATATATCGGCAAAAATCCAATATCATGCATCCCTAAATCTCTTAAAGGGATAGTTCACCCAATAATTTAAATATCCCATAATTTACTCACCCTCAAGCCATTCTAGGTGTATATGACATTCTTCTTTCGGACAAATACAATCAAAGTTAAATATTAAAAAATATCCTGGCTATTCCAAGCTTTATAATGGCAGTGAGCAGCAGCCCAAAATTTGAAGCCCCAAAAAGTGCATCGATCCATAATAAAAGTAATCCACAAGGCTCTGGGGGGTTGATAAAGGCCTTCTGAAGTGAATCAAAGCATTTGTGCAAGAAAAAAATCCATATTTAAAATTTTATGAAGTAAAATATCTAGCTTCCGGCAGACCGCCTTCCATATTCAACTTACGAAAGAATGTTTAACGCCTCTTTAAAGTTCAAAACGCTAACGCCACGTCCAACGTCATTGTCGCGGCAGTTATGCTTTTTGCCAGACTAGATATTTTATTTTACAACGTGCTAAATATGGATATTTTTCTTACAAAAACCAATCGATTCACTTCAGAAGGCCTTTATTAACCGCCCGAAGCCATGTGGAGAATCTCTATGATGGATGAATGGACTTTTTTGAGCTGCAAATTTCATGCACCCCGTCAGTGCCATTATAAAACTTGGAAGCGTCAGGATATTTATTAATATAACTCCAACTGTGTTCATCAAAAAGAAGAAAGTCATATACACCTAGGATGGCTTGAGGGTGAGAAAATCATGGTGTAATTTTCATTTTAAAGTTAACTACTCCTTTAATCTAGCACTAGAGTATACTAATGAAACAACATTTATATGACACTGATGGAAAATCTTTATTTTATTGTACCTGTGCATTTTTGTCAGAGTTCAGAAACTGCAGTGTTTGGTAACAAGAACATAAGTGATGTGTAGTGTTGCGTATGTGAGTGATATAAGTCTGTGTGATGGCAGTTATGGTCCATCAGTGCCGTGACAAACTAGCACTTGTAAACATGCTGCTGCTCAAGAATGTAATATCTGCCAGTTCCAAAGAGCAGTACTTCTTCATATCCACTCTTCAGACCCTTGAAGAAAAGTCTCCAATAGATATGCTGAGTTAAGCACAAACATACATGCCACAAACCATCTTACAATATCTTGTTCAACAACGTTTCTTGACGCTGTCATAAACCGGGCCTTCAGGAAATTGCTTTTCCATGACAACATGCACAAACTCATAACTTCAAGACCCTCATCGCAAGATCAACATCACAAGGGGCATCGACTTCACTGTCCAGGAAATTACATTTTTACCCTTTAAGGACCAACGCACAGACACAAGCTCTATACAGTAGACACAAACAAATGGTAGCTTAGAAAACACCCAAAAATACATTAATACCTAGAGCTAAAAGCGAGCAGAAATGTGCCCTTTGACTCAGAAAACCTCCAGTGCTTTATTTCTGGCATGCTATAACAGTGCGTATCTGAACACTGCACTAATCTATATCGCAAATCATATCGTTTACATCACTGTTGTATATCGTCACATATATATTGATATAACGATGTATCATTACACCCCTATATGTTATGTTGTTAAAACAATATATTTTCACATAATAACCGCATATTATGTCATAAAAATACCTTCCGCTGCAGATTGTAACAATGGCAGTGCCCATAGCAGGGGATTGTTGTGACTTATTAAAGTACAGTTCATCACAGATACTCCATATTAACAAGAGGTTCTTTTTGGGCCCTGGACCCTTATAAGGTAGAAATCATAACCTCATAATTAACCTATAATTTAATACCTAGATACCTGGGTGGGAGTAATGAACACAATATACTTGTTTTATTGGCATAAATGGTGTATCCCCATTTGTAAATATGCACTTTTTGATTATAAAGCACAGGCTATTTCCCCTATATAACGTTATTAATATTTTGTTTTAAATACCTTAAAATAAATAAACCATAAGAAAAAATAAAAATATAAATATACAAACAACAAAAGGACTATAACTAAATTTAAAGGGAAAACAATGAATATATATATATATATATATATTTATTTAAAAACTAATTAAAAATTTTAACAAAAGCTATAACAATATATCAATGACACTAAATTAACACTTACTTGGAATTCTAAACCTCATAATATTTAATAAAATGCAGAGCAATTACCTGTCATGGTACAGTATGGCTGCGCATGCCAATGCAGCTTGATTTAACACATGGAAAGAGACTATTTAAAAGATTTATTAAATGATTAACTTGATTCATGAAGTAGCAATGTTCATTTCAGTCAGATTAAAGTATTCATGACCTTTTCTGTTATTATTGGAATCTTTTAGCGCTTCAGCAGACTCTTTGCCAGTTTGAAAGTACTAAGTGTACAACATTCTGACCATTGACAGGTACAGCTTTTGGCTAATTGCGAGTGAATTCAAACATTTACTGGCTACAAATAATTATTGCTGGTCAGAAAAAAGTGCACTGCACATTCTTTAATAGAAAAATATAATTACAGCATCGTTCAAAAATATGGGATTGTGTTTTTTGTTTTTGTAAGAAGTTTCTTATGCTAACCAAGGCATAAGAAACAGAAATATTATGTTAAGAATATATAGAAAAGAAATAGTATGACAAATATTTAGCAACTGATATATTAGTAACTGTTTTCTATTCTACTATATTTTAAAATGTAATTTATTCCTGTGATGGAAAAGCTGAAGTGTCAGCATCATTACTCCAGTCTTCAGTGTCACATGATCCTTCAGAAATCATTCTAATATGCTGATTTGATGTTCAAGAAACATTTATTATTATTATCAATGATGAAAACAGCTGCTTAGTATTTTTATGAAAACTGTGATACATTTCCAGGATTTTTTGTTGAATATTAAGTTAAATAGAAATCTTATGTAATAAATGCCTTTACTGTCACTTTTGATCAATTGAATGTGCTCTCTTGCTAAATAAAAGTATTAATTTCCTAAATACATATAGTGCAGTTGAGCTTCAGGCAACCCGAGTTCGAGTCCCAACTCGTGGACATTTCCGATCGTCTCCCCCTCTCAATTCCAATTTGCTTTCTGTCTACATACTGTCCTATAATTATAAAAGCCAAAACAATCTTTACTTTAAAGTAAACCTTATTCATCCAGTATTTCTCCTTTAGCATGAACCAAAATCAGCATTACATTTAAATCTCCACACAGATCATCCATACTCATACACTGTGCATTGATACACCCATTCAGAGATAAACTCATCAATCTCATGAGTGAGTGGGTGGTCACTGCTGTGCTCCAGCGGGGCAGGGGGACTTGCCGGATTGAGTTAGAGGATGCTGAAATGTATGCCGGCAGCCCAAGGCCTCCAGCTTTATGAGGAACAATCCTCTACTTCCACTCAAGTGGCAAAAACACCATTAGTGCTCTCCACCAGGGAACAAATGATGGTGCGAACGGATTACAATGCCATTGTGTGTGTGTGAGCAAGTAGATGGCGAGTGTTTGTCATGCAGCCTTAAGCTACAATGAGACCGACTGCTTACCTGCTCATATTTTGCTGCCTTCTGGGTATCGTTGAACAACCGGAGATTCAGACGTGCTTTCTCCTGCAGAACATGCTGAAGCTCACTCTCCTGTCAACACACAAACAACACACACAAACAGAAAGGTTAGATTCTCAGTTTTGTGGTACAAATTCTCAAGTGTGATTGTGTCTAGCTGAAATATTCACAGGCACACACTGATAAACACACGTTTAGAGGCAGGGTGTATTCCTGGTAAGAACAGTGAGTTTCCAACGCAGCTGGTGTTGGTCAATGCATTATTCATCTTGAGGAAAGCAAGACAGGGAGAGAGTGAGTGAAGGCAGTAAGAGACAGAGGCTGCTGCCCATCTGTCTTAGAAAGACTGACACTGAGGGTTTGGACTACAGAGATCAGTAGTCAACAGAAATCATGCTGTCTCCACACAAAACACCTAGAACAGAGAGTCCATCACTAAACCTGCATGCCCTAAGTAACATGAGGAAATTAATATTATATTATATTAAAGGCTTTTTGGATTAAAATATCTAAAAACCACTCGAACAATGTTATATTATATTTTGTTAACTTGAGTACTTACATTATCCTAAATGTTTCCAAGAATATTTAAATACAGAGAAATGAGAAATTTTAATCAAGACATGGACTATCAATGTCTGTGTCGACTATCAATGACATCATACCCGCGTTACCCTCTATTTCTAGGTATACCCTCTATAAACTTTATTTCGTAGAAACCATTGCGACATCAAAAATGCATTCATCAACAGAAAATCTTGAAAACATAGTTGAAAATCTTTGTTATATAGCTCAACACAGCTAGTCTTATTTTTTAAATCTTGTTTTCTTGATTTACCACGAGTGCCATGTTTTATCATGCCTGATATCAAGTGTGCAGAGCTTGACATTTAACACCCGACAACCTGCCATTTGCGGGTGGATTTCAACTGTGGTGTAACATAGCCACTCCCACTAGCCACTTTGGCGGGGTCTTGGTAAGCATTAGCCTGACAAGCCAGACCCACATCAAGATGTTTGGTCTGGAAACTCACCATTGACAGGGCTCAATCCGAGGGGCGGGATAAACGGTTGTCTTTCAAACTCCCTCTGCACGTGATAGGATAGCGCTACAACCAACCAGAGCAACGAAGGTGAAACAGAGCTTGTTGACAGATTAAACATTCACCGTATCCGGTCAGCAAAACTCCGAACACATCTTCCCTTTTTAAGAATGACTTCAGTGCCGTACTTTGTTCTTTTCTCAGAGAAAAGCTTAACTCCAAGTCTTCCAGAGTCGCGGTCAAAGCTGATTCGAAAGACCGCCGCCGTTCGCCAGTTTCTGTGTTTACTAGCAGCACGCAAACGCAACTCGGCCATCGTCATTACGGCCCCGCCCACCGACTCTATACACGATGTGATTGGCCCGGCAAGAGTTAGGCGAATACAACTCAGAAGGGTATTGAGATTTGCTAGACGACACTCGCGGGCAGATTAAATTTGCTGCCGCTAGGGTGCGTCTAGATTTCTAGGCTAGGTAAGCATACTTCTTTAAAGACTCAGTTTCACTCAGTTTCAGTCAATCTCATGTCAATCTTGAGTACCTATAGAGTAGCGTTGCATCCTTCATATCTCCGAAAAGTCTTTAGTTTTATTATATTTATAAAAGAAATATAGGCTGTACCGAGTCTTTCCGGAAAAAAACGAGCGGCTGGAGGCGTATCGTGTGGGCGGAGCTAAAGAATGACGAGTGCGAGCAAAGCGGTGACGTCCTCAAGTGTGGAGAAACCCATGGCTATCTCAGCTAATACAGATAATGATCCAGAATCAACTCTGAGGCTGAAATAAATTGAACAGGAGAAGCAACAACATCAGGACGTCCGTCTCTGTGGTATGTACTGTATTTAGTGGTCTGTCAACATTTGTTTGTCTTTACTCGCAGTTTATGAGGACATGATTCGGTTTATGGACTATTATATTCGACTAAACCTTAGCAGTAGCAAGCAAAACGGTTTTGCATGTCAGACTAGTGTAACGTTATACATAGAACAACAATGGAGTAACCGTTAGCGCATTTGAATGACGAAGCACGCGATCGTGTCGTTTACTGATGTTTACTCACGCGACGGTAGCCAACAGCAGAGACATTTGAAGCAGTTTTACTCACCAGCTGCTTCAAAAGCAGGACCGAACCTTTATCGCTGGGACCGCTCCGTCAAAAACACACTTCTTTGGTATGATTTGGTGAAGTCCTGTGACAGCAGTGGCCGTGGACATCCACTTTGAGACGCGACTGAAGCGATGTTGTGAAGCTTCCCGTCATTTCTGCGTTCAAAACGGTTCAAATGCAGCGCTGCCTTCCCGGAATGCTGTGCTGAAGCGTTGAAGTCGCTTGATGTCACCCATATGAATAAAGTGGAGCGCAGCGCGGAGTGTTTATTGGCGTGCATTTCCTCTCTCGCTTTAGTCACGAGCGCGCGCACCCTACTGGGAGAAGAGCCCGTACGGCCCATACAAGGACCTTCTGCTCTTATTAACGTCAAGCCGAGCCATACTCGAAAAAACTCTCCGAAACTTGTGAGAAACCGGAAGGAGTATTTTTGACACAGAAATACTCCATCAAACGTCCAACATTAGTTTTTGAAACTTACGCCTGTTTCACACATACTCCATCTGCAGTGCGTGTGCGGTGCGTATTTTTTTCGGTACCCATGTTAACGGATGACAGCTTCCAGGAGCGTTGCGTCTGCAGCAGAATTGGAATTCTGACGAGGTATGTTCAGTAAAAACTTTTGGATTTTAAATAAAAAATAATTAATAAATACTGTGTTTGTGGTATGCAACAGCGGATCAGTTGCGGACTGCAAACGCAGCATATGTGAAAGCACTTCAGGGCGTACGGATCCTGCAACGCAACACGCACCGCACACGCACTGCAGACGGAGTATGTGTGAAACGGGCGTTAGTCTATGTTTAGGATGGGAATCCAAGTCTTTAACAGTGTAAAAAGCTCAGTATGCATGAAACAGCATTTCACCCCCTCCCCCTTTAAATAAATAAATACATCTTACCCAAAGTTTTGAACAGTAATTTAATTCAATTTTGATTGGTTTTGCAACAATTATTTTACCATATTTTCCATATTTTTACTGTACATATAATACAAAGATACTGTTCTTGTTATACCAATAAATCACAGTAAACTGAAATTAAAATGTAATTGAGAGAGACAGACAGAGAGAAAAAGTGAGAAGTACATGAAAGTAATGCTGATGAGGCATTACTCAGGGAAAAGACGAGAGGAGAAAAGCACTCAGCACTTTAGACAGCATGGTGGTTTTATGATTGAATCATCTGTACACCTTTGAATAGCTCTGTATAATTAGGTTAACTTCTCAAATCATTGGTTAATCTTGAATGCTGCAGAAAATTTACATACGCCTCCTAACCAAACCCCCATCCCACACAGCTTCAGATTCTCCCCTCATTGCAAGAGGAAAACTTAATTACACTCCAACAACATCTATGTGGTGTGACACAAGTGTCACTTACTCAAGTTATCTTCAAGCAAGAGCCACAGATGTGAGTGTCTGTGTGTTTGCATGCACATCTCCATGTGTGTGTGGCTTCCGATATGCTGGGGCTTTTAAGGAGGATGAAAATATTGTCTTCCAATTGTTTTTTTCTACAGAGGAAAAATGTATAGCTCAGAGTGGTGATTCCCAATCTCATATTTCAGGAGCATAATATAAAAAAATGTGCTTGTAAGTTTCTAAGACAAAAAAACCTGATAAAACTTTACAAAAAGATTTAAAGGTGCACTCTGTAACATTTCCATCCGCTAGAGGACGTCGTAGAGGTCGTAGTTGGATGATGCCAAGTTTGAGCTCAGAAACTTAGAAATAGAAACTCAGAAATAGAAACTCAGAAATAGAAAGAATCGGGACATACAAATTTTTGGTCAGAATTAATTTGATGTAGCAGAATTAATATCACAGTCAATTGACCTGTTCATACAGCCAACACTCAGTATTGATAATCTATCAACTCTCAGAATGGATATTGTTCGATCATGAACCCATAACTAGTCTTAACAAACATCACGCATACATAGGTAATCTGGAAAGTGAATGAATGAAACCAAAACAGTGGAAAAAAGCTATGTAAATGTAAGAGTCAGTTAACCACCATTTATTGTTACTTTTACATTGTTACATCTAAACCATGGTTCTCAAATTTGCAGCCCATGGGCCTCGGGATATTTTGTGGCCCCCCTACTTGACACCAAAATTTAGTGTTAGTGCGGCCCGCGTCTTGTTCTGAAACACCTTTTTGAGAGTCGTTATGTGTGACACGCTTGACATGCTTGCCACGCTTTTATTTTCAGAATAACAAGCTGCCTCACTTTGTGTGTGTGTGTTTGTGTATGTGTGTGTGAGAAAGAGAGAGAGTTAGCTCGGCCCTCCCTCATGCAGTCTAATTGGTTGACACTGCGTGATTGACAGGAACAGAATTTGAGGCTGATCAGACAGTCGAAACGAAATGTGGTCTAACAACACTCGTCAGTGTTAAAATGATTGAGATGGCCAATCAAATCAAAGTAGGCGGGGTTTACGTTCTCTTTTGGCACAGTCTTCACACACAGACGAGCGTGTCAATCTATCGCTTAATGCCGTTGCGGATAGAGACTATTCAGTGAAATCACAAAACAAAAAATACACACAAACGTATCGATGCTCTTAATATAAAATCATTGATAAACATAAAATAAAAAATAAAATAATTGATTAGACCCCGGAAACTTTGACATAGTTTACAAAAATTCTACCACCAGACCATTAAGGAATTCAAATAATACCAGCAGCTCTATGTATTTATTCACTAATGCGAAGAATCTTGGGACTAATAATATATTTGATGCAAATTAATGCAAATATTGTTAGCAAATAGTCCCAAAAAGATTTTCCAACAACAATTACACCCAGATTTGTGTTCACTGTTCTGTTTCTTTATGTTTTATAAAAATAAAAAAACTGGTCCCCCATATTTTATTATTACAAGTTGATTTTGAGACCCCTGTTCTAATGCTAATAAATGAAACTTATTGTTAAGTTTCATTTAAGTTTCATGTTAGCTTGAAGTGTGAGAACCAATGAGGTTAATTCTCATATTACGCAGCACGGACTAAACCACTCAATTATATGGATTAGTTTTACAATTTCTTTATGAACTTTTTGAAGCATCAAAAAGTAGTTGTGTGGACTGGCTACAGAGTGACAGAAATCTTAATTTGCGTTCTGAAGATGACAACATTTTAACTATCCTTTTTAAAATTCAGCCTTATTTAATCAAAGTTGATGACTAATTTCATGTTTTGTTTTTTCTTATGCTTATCTGAGAATGAAGACCTAAACATCAAGCGTGAGGTGCCTGAATATGTGGTAAGTGTGTGTGTCAACCTTCTATCTGTTATAAATGTAAATATAAATGGTTGGTTTGTCTAAATTTTGTCATGATTTACTCACCCCCAAGTTGTTCCAAACCTGTAAAAAACTTCTTCTGTTGAACACAAAAGAAGATATTTCAAAGAACTTTAGTAACCGAACGGTTGACTGTAGGCATTGACTTCCACAGCAGGAAAATGGTTATAGTCAACTGTCTGGTTACCAGCATTCTTAAAAATATAATATTTTGTGTTCAACAGAAGGAATATATGGGTGCATTTGTGGGTGAACTATCCCTTTAACGTTAATTTTGAAATTTGCAACAATTGAACAACTTTGATTGGTTGGCTTGCAGGTTGACAAAATTAGCGTAGTATATTGGTGGAACATTTTAAGGGTATGGACTAGCTGTCTGAATCCCTGTCTGAATTAAAATTACATAAATGGGAAACATTTTAAGTGTATAGGGGTTATTACATAATCCAAAATCCTGTTTCTTATTTATTTAAAACAAATTGGATTTATTGAAACTTTTACATAAATCTCATTCATAAACGTTTGATTTATATATGACTTACACATACATATCACATAAAGTTTATTACTTTCTTTATGTTAGAAATAGGTTATCGAAATGGATGGAAAGTTTATATGCAATCAAAATACAAAAATCTTATTTATTGGGCATAATTTTTTTTTTTTGAGGGTAGTGACACTTCCAAACTACACAAACACACATAGATACACAGACACACACACTTCTGCCTTATAACAGAACTAAGATCACCTCCATTTCTCTCCATTCACTCCCATCAAAAGGCCATTGTCATTTCAACTAGCGTCAATTCGCTGCAGTCACTTCCAATCTCTCCGGAGCTGCACATGATTGCATTGGCAGCCCACGCTCTAAACATCGATCCAGAAAAACTCTGAATGGATGATAGACTAAGCCTTGAGAAAAAAAATGGAGTGACCCAGTGTACAGGAGAGAGAGCTAATGATTACAGATTAGACACATATAAACTTGATTCACATCGAATGTGTAACACTAACAAATTGCATGAAGCAGCCCGGGAGACTCAGTGCTGATTCTGCAGCAGCATAATTTGCATGAGCTGCAAATAAAAAAAAAAAAAACTGAAAAATGGGAGGGATGCCACGAGGGAGGTCATTACGAAAACATCCTATTCATTCTGCTGGAAGAGCCTGCTAATAATGTATTAGAAATGAGGCACACACTAATTGCAAACACACACACACACACGCACATGTTTCTGGAATGTTCCGCTCTCTGTATGAGAACATATTTTGATTATATTAAAAAATAACACACTACCGAACAACACAGTCTACAATATGACCTGTACACAATATATACATTTTTAATTTTAAACTACTGTAATAATACAATTTTTTGTCTGTCTGTACTTAAAAAATACAAATATACAGTTGGGTATATCTCCAAATAAAATGTAATTATTATTCCTGAACCTGTTATTCTTAGGATTATTTATAGTTAATTTTTAGACATTTTAAATTATATATACAGTATACGAAACCATGGTATTCCACACTGACCAAAGCTATTATTTTATTTTTGGATAGTATTGTAGCCAGGCATCCTGCTTTGTGTGGAAGATGTCCAGTCGGAGCCAGGGTAATGTACATCGGACCCTTCCAGGAAATAAGCGGCATTGACCTTTGAAACGACACAATCTGTTCTGCTCGCTCGCCAAACCCCCCCCCCCCCCCCCCTTTTTTTTGAAACCACTCTGTTCAAGAGATAGCTATACCATATTCCCCTTGACACCAGAATTCATGCTACAATGAGCCGGAGATTCAGTAAATACTAAGACCATAAAGGGTAAAAGGAATGGTCACTTTCACTGAAGTGGTGCTTTCCCATGCAAAAGTTATCACATATCATTAAAGTAGTTGCCGGGGCGTTGCTATGCGGCTGCTAAATGTTTTTGAATGGCTTTGGATAAATGTATAGTTTGAGTCACAGTCACAAGTTCTCTGTGACGACCACTCAATAGAAGCATGACCTTAGAATTGAACAAGCCAGAATAAGTCCCGTTGGCAAAGTCACGCCAGCCACTTCAGTAACACACATCTACACACACTACAAGTTACAACAGAGGCACTGTCCTGTCCATATGTTTGCACAAAAACTGAATTGTGACATGAATTTATGATGGTATTGTTGACCCAATCAGAAGTCAAATACTAAACACATACAAATATGTGTATGCTTTATTGAATATTTGCCAAAAGCATTTCAGTGTGTTTAATTCTCACATGAATAATCTCTAATGCTTTAGGTGATGGTCCAAATCCAAATGAACCACTAGCATTTTTGGCTCCAAGAAAGCATGTGCTCTCCAATCACACACAATGCTGAAAATAGCGCCAGGCTATCTCTCTCTCTAATTTTCTTTTTGACCATATATATCTGTAGAACTGTAGTGTATATATAGGGTACAGCGGGGCTAAAGGCACACCTTAAGAAAAAAATTGCTTTTCACTCCTCCTATAGTGTACGTTTGCCTATGTTAACATTGTCATACCCATTACCAAGCCAAACACTCCAAGAGATGTCAGGACAGAAATTATATGTACCATCTGAATCTATGTAATGTCAACAAATGGAAAAGTCATATATTTAATCATGTTTATTACAATGACTTTAGTCCTAACAACAGGGACGAAAAAATTGAAAATCAAGCAGACTCAAAATATATACAATAATTCTCATTTGCTACTTAAAGGATTAGTGCACTTTAAAATAAACAGGCCCTGATAATTTACTCTCCCGCATCTCATCCAAGATGTTTGTGTCTTTCTTTCTTCAGTCAAAAATAAATTAGACCTCCGAAGCCCTTTGAAACTGCATTGATTTGAACCTTCAACATGTTGGTTGCCATTGAAGTCCATTGTGTAGAGAAAATGTTTTTCTCAAAAAAATGTAACTTCTTTTCCACTGAAGAAAGAAAAATCTTGGATGAAAGAAAATTTTCATTTTGAAGTGACTAATACTAATGAACTAATACTCTACATCTACAACATTTAAAAAACAAGACATATTAGATCAGGTTAGCACAGTCAGAATCACCTTTGCACTGTTCTTCACGATAGCATCAAGGATCTGCCAAATTTACATGTGAACCTTGAAAAGAGGATGCTTTGGAGAGTGTTATGGTAAGTTGTTGTGCCATATAGTGGTTTAGAAGAAAATAAAATCAAAGGTACCATTTACCCCTTGGCACCTTTAGCCCTGTTGTATCCTAAATTGGTCCAGTAAAGACATTTATAATGTAACAAAAGATTTTTATTTCAAACTAATGCTGCTCTTTTGAACTTTCTATTCATCTAAGAAATATAACAGTTTTACTGTATTTTTGTTCAAATAAATGCATTCTTAATGAACATAAGACACTTTACAAAAAAAAAAAAACATTTAAAAAAACCTACTGAAGAATAAATCAGAGACTCTATTAAAACTATCAAATCTGTCTTAAAGCTCTCATAGTTTTGACTCACGAGACAAGGATTGCAAAAGTAGCGTGACAAGGTCTTTGAGAAACTTAATGGGCCAATAAAAAGCACATTAAAATGTCAGCATTGGAAATATCACCCAGCCCTATAGTTGAAATGTTACAGAAGCATCCAAAAACAACAGCATGGAAATTATTCTTGGATGTACATGAAATCACGCGTGCATGAGGCTGCATATGCGTGCATGTGGCCTGGCTGGAACCATCAGATGTAAATGTGATGAGTGATTAAGAAGAGAGGCAGATGGCCGACACCCTCCCAACATCCCATCTTCCAAGAAACAAAGTAACACCGCCAGCCACAGCTTTACATTAAAGGCTGCTGTTCTCAAACAAAACAACAACGGTTAGCAGACAGGAGAGCAAAATGGTGGTCAAGGGAAATGGCGAAAGCGTGAAATTGGGTTCTGAAGTGTTTTTATTCCTTGAATCGCATTTCATGTCATGTAAGGACAGCATCTCTCTTTTTGTGTTTTCCCCATTAATTCCTCCCCCCACCCATCAACAAAAGCGAACCGCTGGAGCCGAGGGGACAAGCGGCCTGCGCTGCCACTAATGGACACACTAAAACATGAAAGTATATGTATACGCACACAACACACACACACTACTCAAACAACCCAGGGCACCTCGCAGACAGTCCAAAGGCTGGCACACACTGCTTTTAGGTAATTGAGTTTGGCCCTTGCAGCTCACCGCTCTATCTTTTAACACAATGTGCTAGTGAAGTTGTACACTGGGAACATTATAGGTCCGATTGCATTTACGCAAAGAGGTCACGGGAGATAAAAATATGCACTCGGATAGCATTTTAGAGACTTTCACTTGTAAAACTTTAGTTAAACGTCCTGTAATAGCATCCTTTTAATGTTTTGCACTGTGAAGAACTTATAGCATGATTTCAGACAGTATCACATGCTGAGACTGAGGGAATTTGACACCGACTTCTTAAAAGCTGAAAAAGTTTCTTGATATCAGTTTAATTCAATGTTATTAAAGTAAAAAATGTACTGTAAAAACTTGTTAATTGATATCTAATTGGGCATTTTATAGAATTTTAAGTAAAATACAATAAAATGTTCAGTATTTGGAATTTATTCAGTTCATACATCAGCCTATTATTATCCATTAATTATCCGAACAAACCTTAATCTCGAGCCCTGAAACTGATCAGAAAATGTAACGAAAATGTAATGAAACGTTGTAGAAATGTAGTGGAGTAGAAAGTAAAATATTTGCTGCAAAATGTAACGAAGTAAAAGTAAAAAGTATGCATTATTGATCATACTTAAGTAAAGTACATACGTGAAAAATTTACTTAAGTAAAGTAACAAAGTATTTGTTCTTCGTTACATTCCACCACTGGTATTTTTGCAGTAAAATATCCTAAAACCACTAGGCCAGTGTTATTGCAATTTTTTTTTGCATATTGTGATAAAGTTCATTATTTTCCATAATGTAATGATAAAAATTAAACTTTCATATATTTTAGATTCATTGCACACCAACTGAAATATTTCAGGTCTTTTATTGTTTTAATACTGATGATTTTGACATACAGCTCACGAAAACCCAAAATTCCTATCTCAAAAAAATTAGCATATCATGAAAAGGTTCTCTAAACAAGCTATTAACCTAATCATCTGAATCAACTAATTAACTCTTAAACAACCCAACTGCTGGGTTAGTCCATATTTGACCCATCATTGGGTTGTTTTTAACTTTTTTACAGGTGTCAAGCAAAAAAGCTGACTGCATGACACCTTAGTTCCCTTTCGGGGAACTCGAGCTGCGTCGAAACGCTGTGAGAACGCCTCTGCGTTAATGCGTCGTGAAGCGCCTGTAGAACCATTCCATCGGAAAAAAGATCGATCGTCGGCGTGATGACGTCATCGACCGGAAGCTATAAAACGTCCGTGAAAACAAACAGGAACTAGCTTCTGAGCCTTCAGCAAGCGATCTGTGTGAACCTGTCTGTCTATTTGGTGTTTTTGTCTGTCTATTTGAAAGAGTTTTTCCACCCTTTGTTAAATATTCCTATATATTTACAAAAAAGAGAAAATAAATAGATAGAGAAATGGCGAGTGAAAGCAGTCAGTTCAAGAGGTGTGTACATCCCTGCCCACGCTACATCACGAGTGGGGATACACACTCTCTTTGTGTTGCCTGCTTGGGAGCGCAGCATGCCCAGGCAGCCCTCGAGGGGGCTGCTTGCGAGCACTGTGAGCGTATGCCACTGAGAACGCTGCGCTCCCGCCGGGCACTCTTCGAGGAGGGTGCCTCGGCTCGTGTTCCCCGCGGCTCTGGTCCCGCTGCTGCCGAGGCAGAGCGGAGGCTGCAGTCGTGGGGTTCACAATTGGATGTTGCAGAGGGCTTTGAGACGGGCGCTGCCTTATCTCTGCCCTCACCTGCTCCATCCAGCGGCTCTTCTCGGGGCTTGGAAGCACGCATTGCGGTTTCTTCCCCCCCGAGAGAGTCGCCGGTGCTCCAACTATCCAGCTCCGAGGAGGTGGACGTTGAGAGCATCGCGACTGAAGATTCGCCACTTCAGTCCCCTGCGAGTGAGGAGCTCGTTGAGGTTCTAACGCGAGCTGTGGCCAGACTAAATATTGACTGGCCCGTAGAAAGATCTAAGGCAGGAAGAAAGAGATCTAGCAAATTAGATGAAAGATTCCTGCCCGCTCGCGCTTCAGAACCTCAGCGGCGGGGCCTGCCATTCTTCCATGATTTGCACACCGAGGTGGCAAAGTCATGGAGGAGACCGGCATCATACCGTGTGTTCAGCCCTCAGACTTCGGTCTACAGCAACATCATGGGGCTGAAGCACTACGGTTAGTAGGGGGGTGATGTCATAAATGAGCTAAGAACTTCAGCTGATCTTACTCTCCGGGCCACCAAAGAGACGGCCAGATGTGTTGGCCGCTCTATGGCAGCATTGGTGGCTACGGAGAGGCATTTATGGCTCAACCCCACTGAAATCAAGGAGAGGGAGAAAAGCTTCCTGCTCGACGCGCCGCTGTCTCCTGGTGGCCTCTTCGGTGACGCAGTACACACTGTCACCGAGAGGTTCCAGGAGTCAAAGAAACAAGCTGCGGCGCTAAAGCAGTTTCTCCCTCTCCGGGTCCAGGTCCCTGGGGCTGCCGCTGACATCAGGCAGCCTAAGCCGAGTACGAGCTCCGCTCACAGGGCGCAACAAAAGCAGAGCATCGCCGCTCGAGCTCCCCCTCAGCGCGGGGACGAGGGGCGGCGCTCTCAGGCGAGGCCTTCGAGGGGCAGGGCTGATCTGCGGACAGTCCTGATCGCCAAGAAGGCCTCGTCGAAGCGTTCCTGACGCCAGAAGCGTCAGGACGCTGAGGGTGGTTCCCCCCGTAGGGAAGCGGTGTTTACCCCTGCCAACGGTACCCGCTTCCCTACGGCACCCTCGGGGGGCCGCGCTGCCAACCCCGCCGCAATGCCGGGGCGCAGTCGGTCTCCGCGGGTGGTCCGCACCCCCTCCGGGGGGTCCCCGAGCAGTCAAGTCAGTCGTTCCCTGCCGGTCCGCCGCTTCAGGGCACTGCGCTTGTTGCTCAAGATACACCAGAGGCCAGCCTCGAGAGGCTGGTTCCCTTAGTAGATTTTCTAGACGAATGGAAACGTCTATCAAATATATCTCGTTGGGTCCTGCAGATAGTAGAAAGGGGGTACGCCATTCAATTCAAAAGTCGGCCACCTCCTTTCTGCGGTGTCCTACCTACAGAGGTGGGCCCGGAGCAGGCTCTGGTAATGGCACAGGAAGTAGAGACACTCCTGCAAAAAGGGGCTATAGAGAGGGTTCCCCCTCCCAGCAGGGAGTCTGGCTTTTACAGCCGTTACTTCATCGTGCCGAAGAAGGATGGGGGCTTACGCCCGATATTAGATCTGCGGCTATTGAATCGCTCGGTGGCCAAGCTCAAATTCAAGATGCTTACACTCAGACAGATTGTAGCGCAGGTCAAATCGGAGGATTGGTTTGTCACCATAGACCTCAAAGATGCGTATTTTCATGTCTCCATCCTTCCACATCACAGGAAGTTCCTGAGGTTTGCCTTCGGGGGAGAGGCATACCAATATCGGCACTTCCCTTCGGTCTAGCACTGTCACCCCGCACGTTCACCAAGTGTGTGGATGCAGCTCTGGCGCCGCTGCGTCTACAGGGCATCCGCATACTGAACTATATCGACGACTGGCTGATTCTAGCGAATACAGAACAGATGGCGGTTCAGCATCGAGATGCTGTTCTCGCCCACATGTCGAAGCTGGGGTTGAGGCTGAACGCCAAGAAGAGTGTGCTTTCTCCGGCTCAGAGAACCACTTTTCTGGGTGTGAACTGGGATTCGGTAATTATGCGGGCGCAATTATCGCCAACACGCATAGCATCGATCCTGGCAGCCGCCAAAGAACAGAAGCTAGGCCGAGCCGTCACTGTGAAACAGTTCCAGAAACTGTTAGGTCTCATGGCAGCAGCGTCCAACGTGATACTGTAAGACTGAAAAAACTAGTATATGCCGAAATGTCTGAATGAAGAACAAGGACTCTCTGAGAAAATAAAGGAAATTAGCATCTGAGCTTATTCATAGAGTTAGAGTCTCTGTCCGAGACGACATCACACTGAGTGAATCATCTATGAATGACTCTAATTTACATGCCTTTCCTTTCACATGAAACTTCCCCCAAACTACTGCTCCCACAAACTTGAGATCACCTGAAATGCACCAGAAATCTCTTTGTTACAATGTCAATCCTCACAATGCAGTATTATATGTGTTTGATATCATTTGAAATGTCTCAGTGCGACTGGTACAAATATCTCAACTCCACAGAAGTTAACCAAAAGATAATCAATGTTTTAAGGGTTTAAAGATATCTTTCCTTGGTGTATGGTGGGTGTGGCTTTCAGCCATTTGGCCTTTGCATCAATACAAGTCTTGATCAATGCAAATTCCCATTGTGCACTCGTGTTTACATTTGAAAGAGTTTGTGCATTTGTTTCTGGGTATTTAAGGAAATGTTGCAAACAGCTCAGGGCTTGACACTTTAAACCGGTCAGCCCGTAATGCTGGATATCTCAAGATAGCCAGCATTATGTAATTTTCAGAAGTCAGGTATACATTTCATTCTTTACTTCAGAGTATTTGATGTTATATATGGATTACCTTTGAATTGACTATGTAATTGGCTTTATACATGTACCTGACTGTTAAATAAATTGTTACGCTTTGATTGATTCTGACTTGCTCTGGAATTATTCAGGTTGGGTATAATTTCAACAAAGGGTTAAACGGAATAATTAAATGTGTACTTAAACTATTAAAAATGAATGACCAAATAACCAATTGGCATTCTAACCTAAATTCTAAATTATTAATAAATGGAGTCATATAACGAGGAATTGGAATAAAATCCCCTTTTTCCCCGCTGAAAAGACGAACGCGCAGCGAACTTCACCCGCCGATCGTTAGCCTCCATTGGGACGATTTGGGCGGCCTTACAATACCTTTTGGCCTACTGTACATGAGGCCACTGCAGTGGTGGCTCAAAACAAAAGGGTTCTCCCCGAGGGGAAATCCGCTCCGCACGATCAAAGTCACGCGGCGATGCCTACGTGCTCTGGTCATGTGGAAAAACCCGGGGTTTTTATCTCAGGGTCCCGTGTTGGGGGCTCATGTTCGTCGCGTAACGCTAACGACAGACGCCTCTCTCACGGGCTGGGGGGCGACCATGAGTGGTCGCTCATCCCAGGGTCTATGGCAGGAACATCAGCGGCACTGGCACATAAATCGGCTAGAGATGCTCGCAGTGTTTCTTGCATTGAAACAGTTCCTGCCCGACCTCAGGGGCCACCACGTACTAGTCAGAACAGACACCACGTCCGTGGTGGCCTATATAAATCACCAGGGGGGTCTGAGGTCTCGTCCGTTGGACAAATTGGCACATCGGATCCTCCTGTGGGCCCAAGGGAAATTGCTGTCAATCAGGGCAGTATATATCCCGGGGGCCCTGAATCAGGAAGCAGACAGCCTGTCGAGACAGGGGCCGAGGCCCGGGGAATGGAGACTCCACCCAGAGGTGGTGGAGCTCCTTTGGAAGGTTTATGGGAAAGCAGAGATAGACCTGTTCGCTTCGGCGGAGAATTCTCACTGCCCGCAGTGGTTTTCTCTGACCCATCCGGCCCCGCTGGGGCTGGATGCCATGGTACAGGAGTGGCCGAGGCTGCCTCTGTACGCCTTCCCCCCGATTGTCTTGCTTCCAGGAGTTCTGGAGAGGGTACGCCGGGACGGGGCCCAGGCACTTCTAGTGGCTCCGAACTGGCCGACCCGAGTATGGTTTTCGGACCTGATATCTCTCCTGGAAGGCTCTCCGATGGAGATTCCGATCAGGAGGGATCTACTCTCTCAGGCGGGCGGGAGATTCCTGCACCCACGCCCGGAGATGTGGAAACTGTGGGCCTGGCCTCTGAGGGGGCTAGGCTCATAGAGGAAGGTCTCTCGGCCGAGGTCGTAGAGACCATCCTACACTCCAGAGCTCCGTCCACAAGGAAGCTGTACGCTTTGAAATGGAGACTTTTCTCAGCATGGTGCAGAGAACGCCAGTGGGACCCAGTTAACTGCCCGGTTGGTACAGTGCTGGAGTTCCTGCAGGCGAGGTTCTCGGCAGGGTTGACCCCCTCCACACTTAAGGTGTACGTGGCGGCCTTGGGTGCCTTCCACGTCCCTTGCAGTGGAGTGTCTTTGGGAAGACACCCTCTAATTACACGCTTCCTTCGTGGCACATTAAGGTTGAGGCCAGTTATGCACTCGAGGGTCCCAGCATGGGACTTGGCCATTGTTTTGAGGGGCTTGTCCAGACCTCCGTTCGAACCTCTGGAGGAGGTTTCGGATAAGTTCCTCATCTTGAAAACCATCTTCCTTTTGGCCATTTCATCTCTTAAAAGGATAGGAGATATTCAGTCCCTGTCAGTAGGGCCCTCATGTCTAGAGTTTGCGCCAGGGATGGTGAAAGCATTTCTGCATCCCAGGCCGGGTTATGTCCCCAAGGTTCCTACGAGCCCACGGGGCCCCATCACTCTACAAGCCTTCTGTCCTCCTCCGTTTATGACGTCAGACCAGGAAAGGTTAAATCTGCTGTGTCCTGTGAGGGCACTGGATACTTATGTCCACAGAGCTGCCCTGTGGAGGAAATCTGAACAATTGTTTGTTTGCTTTGGACCCCCTAAGAAGGGGGCCCCAGTATCCAAGCAGAGGATGAGCAAGTGGGTGGTCGAGGCCATCTCACTTGCTTATGAAGCTACTGGGCAGCTATCTCCACTGGCTGTCAGGGCGCACTCAACCAGGGGTATGGCTGCTTCTAAAGCACTCTTGTCGGGGGCTTCCCTCCACGATATCTGCAACGCGGCCGGTTGGTCGTCTCCTTCTACCTTCGTCAGGTTCTACGAACTAGACCTGGCATCTACAGTAGGGGCACAGGTACTCTCGTAACCGTGTGCGCTTCGGCTTCACACATACGAGACACTTGGTCCTATGGCGATGTGGGTATAAGCGTTCTCACAGCGTTTCGACGCAGCTCGAGTTCCCCGAAAGGGAACGTCTCAGGTTACGTATGTAACCCTAGTTCCCTGAGGGAACGAGACGCTGCGTCGCTCTGCCATACTCCCGGCGTGTCCGTGATCACTTACTTCAGGCTTTATCAGAAGTTAGTTCCTGTTTGTTTTCACGGACGTTTTATAGCTTCCGGTCGATGACGTCATCACGCCGACGATCGATCTTTTTTCCGATGGAATGGTTCTACAGGCGCTTCACGACGCATTAACGCAGAGGCGTTCTCACAGCGTTTCGACGCAGCGTCTCGTTCCCTCAGGGAACTAGGGTTACATACGTAACCTGAGACGTTTTTGGTATGCTTGGAAAAAATAGGAAAACACTGAACTGTTTGTATTCCATAACATATATTATCATAGCTATCAAAATCCAGTGTTCGGCACTTTGCGGACGTGAGTTTTTGTTGTAGATGTCTGTCTTTAAAAAATAAATTAAAAAAAATAAAAAAAAATTGTGTATTGTGCTAATTAATTGAGATTTCTTACAGCTCTTACAGGTTTTTGGCCTTGTCTGTTCCGTTGCTTCTATTACTCTCCCCTTTTTTGTAAGTCGCTTTGGATAAAAGCGTCTGCTAAATGATTAAATGTAAATGTAAATAACATGTCAGGATCTTCCATTTGGAACGGAGTGAAAAACACTGATGTTTCAGGTGTATTTCACTCATTAGTGGTGGTGGCCTGGCAGCTGTAGAGGTTTTTAGATGAATGTTCTGCAATCCACAGCAAACAATGTTTAATAAAAAAAAGACTTCTATTAGGCTTTGCCAATGTTCGCGTGTGTATAGACCTATCAGGAGATTAAGCTCAGTGCTTTTACAGTTGTTGCTGTGAATATGGAGCCTCGTGTACCATACAGAGAGCCTAGCTTTTTAAATGAAGACATATAGGCTTATTTTGTTTTCAAATATAGTAAATTATTATCATTAGAGCCCAAACCATGACAGAAAACAGTACTTTTAGAATATATATACATTAACATTACACATTTTGGGGTCAGTGACAGTAAAGGCCTTTATAATGTTACAAAAAAAACCTCTATTTCAATTAACGGCAGTTCTGCATGTATTATGTATCAGTAACTGCAGAAATGAATCATGGTTCCCACATGTATCATGGTTTTTCAAAAATATGAATTAGCACAACTTTTTTAAAATAATAAGAAGAAATATTTCTTAAAGGGTTACAGTGATTAGCATATGGCTTTGTATCAGTAGAAACCCCGGAGTATATTCGAATGATTGACAGCTGCAGGCATAAACGGTGCGGCCGGCGGAGCAAAGTGAGTGTTTCAACTTCTCAAATTAATTCCTATGAAAGTTAAGCTTCCAAAGGCATGAACTGAAAACACAGCAGACTGAACATGCGCTGTGAATCTATGCCGCGAACACGGTCGCGTTTACCTCAGCTCTCACCAAGAGCTCATCCATGACTGTGACAGACACGTTCAGTTTTTAATTGTAGTGTCTGTTCTCTAACTGAACTGATTTTATGAAAATGAACAGTTCGTGGTGGGCAAGTGAAAGTGATTCAGTAATCTAGCAGTGTGATTTGGGAGTGGCCTAATAGGTCAGCAAAGCATTCTGGGACTTGTTGTCTTTCATCCCCATGAGAGAAAAAATACATTTTTTTGTCTTTTCTCAGTCTAGAAAGCACCAAATAAAATAAAAAAAATCACATTTCTACTACATTAATGACCCAGTTTAAATACAGATTCATCTTCCCAGCGCTGAAGTACTCCTTTAATCATCAAATCAGTATATTAGAATAATTTCTGAAGGATCATGTGCCACTGAAAACTGGAGTAATGATGCTGAAATTATAGTCTTGCCATTAAATGAATCAATTATTTTTTTTAACCAAAAATTACAATAAAAAAATCCTGAATTCTCACTTAACAATAAAAAATAGAAATACATGTACAGTTAACCAAAGTGCAAATTATCAGACTTTTCCCACCTCAAAGCTTACAATACATAATGATAAATAAATAAATATAATAAAATAGAAATGTATGATCAATACTTTAATGTGGGAATCTATACAACACCTGTACTTGAAGTATTAAGTTTTAAACAGTGATGCATTCATTCCTAGAGTCACAGCACAGGATACAAGAGCTCATATTAAATTAATTCCATAAAAGACCAAAAACCAGGAATCAAATGTGAAACTTGGGGCATGACCTATTTAAAAGGTCAGCCTGAGCTCTAAAAAGCCTCTCTCTCAAGAGTAATGGATAAAAAGTCTTTCCCGAACGCTGAGGTGAGAAGAATACAGAAGAAGAGAGGCTCTTTAAAAGAGCTTCCCTGGCAGTCAGGGACGATTAGTCTCTGTACATACACACGCACTCTTTATCTCTCTCACTCTCACTCATCTTCCTCTCTCTCTCTTTTCCCCTCTCTCGTGCTTGCTTTTTTGTCCTTCTGCTCGCTTTGTTTCCCCTGACAGCGGACCTTGGAGTCAGCTCTCCATGTCTGGTATGTGGGAACAGTGAGAAAGACTCAGAGAGAGCGAGAAAGAGAAAACGCCCTTGAGAGTGATGAGTATGCACCGATGTGTGTTTATGTGTGTGTGTGTGTGTGTGTGTGTGTGTGTCTGTCTGTGTGTGAAAAGAACAGCATTTCCAAAATCCATGTGCTTCAACCAAACAAACTCCTTCATCAGCACCTGTGTTGTCCCAAAAACTGTCCCCCTGGATCAAAATGTGTCATGCCAATCAAAATGCAGTCTAATAATGATACTAAAGCACACAGTTCTCATGGGTGGGCTGGGAGAAGTGCATGGCCATTTTCCACAATGTTGGCGGTTTGATCGCTTGTATGATCCTACACTGCCTACCAAATGTTTTGAAATTGAGCAATGCATCATAACATTATGCCATATTTTAATGATCTATGTGCATGGACTAAAGCACATGGAGCAAGTGCACTTAGGGCGTGTCCGAATCCACTTTTGCTAGTTTAACAACTTGGAAAATAGCCGGCACAACCGGCACATGGTCTAAAAGGGTTGTCCCGATTCTCTTAATGAAAAATGGGTGTGTTTTGGGCATAATGTGCAATCTCCCATTCCCTTTAAAATTCAGTTGCACTCACGCTATGGTGGATTAACTATTTACATGGCGGAATTTGCAAGCAGAAAAACTGAGCGCTTCTCTAGCAAGGAACAGATTTGCTCGTCCAATGAAGCCTTCTTGCTCGTCATTATTGGAAATAGGTAGACTCTTTCTGATACATGCAGTGACTATCCATTAAGACATGAAGGCATTATGAAATGTACACAATATAATATTTTACATTTTAATCTTTAATTTTTCATATTTAAAAATGTTTGTGTGCTGCTGTGCCCTGTGTGTGTAATAAGCAGTGTACGCACGTTGTGCACCCGCATATAGGCGCACATTACTAACACGCTATTTAAATAACAATAAATTGACTTAAAACCAGTTTTTTGTTAGCCTGACAAGCTAGACCCACATGAAGATGTTTGGTCTGGAAACTCACCATAGACAGGGCTCAATCCGAGGGGCGGGATAAACGGTTGTCTTACAAACTCCCTCTGCACGGCGTGCACGCAATTGGGTAGTGCTACAACAAACCAGAGCTAGTTGAAAGAACTTAGAACTTAAACTCAGAACACATCTTCCCTTCTTAAGAATGACTTCAGTGCCGTTCTTTGTTCTTTTCTCAAAGAAAAGCTTAACTCCAAGTCTTCCAGAGGCGCGGTCAAAGCTGATTCGAAAGACCGCCGTTCACCAGCTTCTGTGTTTACTAGAAGCACGCAAACGCAACTCGGCCGTCATTATGTTAAGCCCCACCCACCGATTCTATACACGATGTGATTGGCCCGACCAGAGTTTGGCATTTACAGCTCAGAAGTGTATTGAGAGTTGCTAGACAACACTCGCGGGCAGATTAGATTTGCTGCCGCTAGGGTGCGTCTAGATTTCTAGGCTAGTTTTTTGTTGGTCAATTTAGTCAAATAGGCACAGCCTATTTAAGTTGCCTCAAAATAGCAATGCACCATCAATGTGCGTGAACATGCTATTTTTCAGACCAGCAGACCCATGGGCACACATACATTTGCTATTTAAACAGTGTAGCACAGGACATGAAAATGAGAACTGCGTCAAGCTGAAACTAGCAAAAAACACTTGTGTCGTGCCTGGCGCCACATTGCGCCGGGTGTATGATAGGGCCCTGTATGGGCTCTAGACTGCTCAGAGTTAAAAGAGAGTTAAAGGTCCCGTTCTTCGCGATTCCATCTTTCAAACTTTAGTTAGTGTGAAATGTTGCTCTTAGAGCATAAATAATACCTGTAAAATTATAAAGCTCAAAGTTAAATGCCAAGCGAGATATTTTATTTAACAGAAGTTCCCTTTCAAACCCTACAGCGAATGGCCGGTTTGGACTACAGCAGGAAGTGCAGGGATGTAATGACATCACTAGAACCGTTTGTTGACTAACCCTCCGCCCACAAGAACACGCAAAAAGGGGGCGTGGTCTTGTTGCTCTCCCACGTGGAGAAGAGCACGCATTCAGCGCTTGCATCTTTCCGGGCAAAGTGCGCTAAGCTGCTGTCCAATCACAACACGGGAAGCGCTGGCCCAATCAGAACTTGTTACGTGTTTCTGAAGGAGGGACTTCATAGAACAAGGAAATCATCAGGCCGTTTTTAGGACAGAAGAAACAGCGCTGTACCCATAAGTAAATTGTATGAAAAATACTGTGTTTTTTTACACGCGAAACATGAACTCATGTTATATTGCACACTGTAAACATAATCAAAGCTTCGAAAACACGCGAAGAACGGGACCTTTAAAACAATGTAACTGTAATGTAAACACCATGCTGATATTGGTCTATAAAGATCTCCCAAAACCGCTAAGATGAAAACAAAACAAACAATGATAAAACTTTTATTTTTATTTTTATCACTGACAAGAAAACCAACATATTGACCAAGCAGACAACTGAAAGTACAGCCTCTTTAAATAAATTAACAATTATTATTACAATTATTATTATGCTATATATTATATGTATATTATAAATATTGACAATTTAAAAAATTTGTAACAACAGTTTGGTGATGGATGGATGGATGGATGGATGGATATATTTTCTTGAATTGTTTTGGAATAAAAGACCAAGTAGCATGTAATCTAGCTCTCATAATTCAAAACACCTTTGCAGTCTACCCATACCATTTATGAAACTAAGCAAAAACATGTAATTTTGAAATTCTTAAAGTGGTCATAAATGGTTCACATACTGCATATAATGGACCCAACAACAAACCTGCAATCCAGGAGAATGATACTTCATATTTAAGCATCAAGTCAAAAAAAAAAAAAAAGACAAGCAGTGCTAATCCACCAGTATATTAATATATATTGATATTGTTATCATGGTTTCTTTATTTTATATGAATTACATACAAAATAATTATCATGTTGCCACAATAAATATAACCCAAGGTTTAAATCCTTAAATTGCTGTGGGTGCCCTTTAGGTCCCTAAAACAGTTAAACCCCATTTACGGCCCCTTATGAATCACATCTACAAAAGCACCGTATGGTAGAGGACTAACAGTAAATATCTCAGAAGAGTCTTGATATGACACCCAGCATGTGAGACGCTCTCATAAGATGTGAACTTGTAAAGGCTCTCACCAGAGTTTGACATGACTGGCTCTTTTTCTTCACCTCCTCCTCAAGGACTTCACACTCCTTTCTTTTCTTGCTGATCTCAGTCTCCTGAGGGAGGAAAGAAAATAAATACTGTTAGATGGATAGATGAATTCAATTTGCTGTTAGAGTAGATGTGGCCTCATGTAAATGCCTCTCTTCAGGGAAGCTGGATGCGGCATAACACACAATCTGTGTATGCATGCATGTGTACGTGTGTGCAAGTGTCCGTATAAGCAACAGCACCACATTCTCTGAGCCACTGGGCACCCTTATACATCATTGATCTATAAATAGCAACCATTTGCTATAGCACAATGTTGCAATCCCACCATCGAGATGCTAAAATGTCACTATAAATAAAAATCCACTAACAGTTTTAATGCACATACAGTACATAGTCATGAAAAATGCACACACTCAATGTAAAAAAACATGCTAATATCTATCTATAAAAGCCTAACTAAAAGCCAAACTGTCCCAAACCCATTTCGATGAAAACAAAACAAGCAATGTAAAAAAAAAAAAAAATATATATACATTTTGAAAAAAACAAAAACATTGACAAGAAGCCAAACAGCCAACCAAGAGTAAGTACATTATCTAAAATAAAATAAAATAAAATAAAATAAAATAAAATAAAATAAAATAAAATAAAATAAAATAAATAAAATTAAATTAAAATAAAATAAATAATAAACGTACATATGATTTGGTCTGACTGTTCATCTATCATATTTTTATTTAGGTACTGTATCTTTACTGTAGCTGAGGTGACCCATGTCCTGTTGGCATGTCAGCAGTGTTGTTACATACAAGACTGATGAGTCTCCACTGCTGATGTTATTTCCTAATTAGACCCCACTATGATACACACACATACATGAGCACACACTGTGAGATTGTAGTGTAGGTATACATTTTCAGCATTCTGTCTCATTACACACCGTTTCTGCCGATGGCTAAATGACCTTTATTGGTCTTTATGAAAGCAGGTGTACTGTGGACCTGTATGTGAGATTGTGTAGTAGGTCTATACGTGTGTGGGATACAGATGGTCATCTCATAATGGGTGTATTAGTCTCAAGAGAGGCTGACATAAGCTGTGTGTGAGTGAGTGTTTGTGTGCATGCAGGTATTAGTGAATGGCAACATCCATCCTGCTGAGTGACACCTGGGATGGAGAGATAGAAGACCCAATTTCAATAATAAACGAATATCCATGAGGATGAATGGATGGATAGATGGATGGATGCATGGATTAATGGATGGAAAAATCTGTGTTACAGAGAGACTAGCTATTCATCTATTTATTGGTAAGAACACGTAGATGTTTAAAATGTCTTTTTTTTGTTGGACAAAATATTGGCTACAACTTGGAAAAAAAACTTTTAATATAATATTGTATACAATTTATAACACAAAAATATATGTATGTTTTACACACACACACAAACACACACAAACACACACACACACAAACACACACACACACACACACACACACACACACATAAAATTAACTTACTATGAACATTTTTCAATTTAAATGCATTAATCTTTTTAAGTTAAGTTTATGGTGTAGAGTTTATAGAAGTACTTGGCATAATAGTTGGGATGTGTAACCTGTTCATTTTTAAAAAGCCTAATTATTTGATTACCATTAATGTTAATGTATAATATTGTGTTGGTCCCACTTTTGCTGCCAAAACAGCCCTGACCCACTGAGAAATGGACTCCACTAGACCCCTGAAGGTGTGCTGTGGTATCTGGCACCAATATATTAGCAGCAGATCCTTTAAGTCCTGTAAGTTACAAGGTGGGGCCTCCATGGATAAGACTTTGTTCAGCACATGCCAAAGATGCTCAATTGGACTGAGATCACTTTCTGGCAGGCCGTATTATCCTGCTGAAAGAGTCCACAACCATCAGGGAATAGCGTTTCCATGAAAGGGTGTATGTGGTCTGCAACAATGCTTAGGTAGTGTCAAAGTAGCATACACATGGATGGCAGGACTTAAGGTTTCCCAGCAGAAGATTGTCCATCGGCTTGCCTTCTTCCCATAGTGCATTCTGATGTGTTCCTCAGGTAAGTGGCATGCACGCACACACAAGCACAAGCAGCCATCCATGTGATGTAAAAAGAAACTTGATTCATCAGACCAGGCCACCTTCCATTGCTCTGTAGCCCAGTTCTGATGCCTACTGTTGGTGCTTTTGGCAGTAGACAGGGGTCAGCATGAGCCCCCTGACCGGTCTGTGGCCATGCAGCCCCATGGGCAACAATCTGAGATGCACTGTGTATTCTGACACCTTTCTATCAGAACCAGCATTAACTTCTTGAGCAATTTGAGCTACAGTGACTCATCTGTTTGATCGGACCACACGGGCCAGCCTTCACTACCCATGTGCATCAATGAGCCTTGACCACCAAGGACCCTGTCGTCGGTTCACCACTGTTCATCCTTGGACCACTTTTGATAGATACTGACCACTGCAGACCAGAAACACCTCACAAAAGTGCAATTTTGGAATGGCTTTGCAATCTCCAGATGGCTATGATAACTTGCAATTTTTTTGTAATTTTTTAAGGCTTCATTTGGAAACACTCTTTAAAATCTATACAAACACACACACATACACACACACACACACACACACACACACACACACACACACACACACACACACGGTCAAACGTCTGAGGTCAGTAAGTTTGTTCATAATATGTAACCATGCAACATTAATTAGATTAAAAATACAGTAAAACCAATAATATTTTGAAATATTACAATAAAAAAGTAATTTATTACTGGCAATGCTGAATTTTGAGCAGTGTTACATGAGCACATGATCCAGTGTCACATGACACAGAAATCCTTCAGAAATCCCTTTAATATGATGAGTTGGGGCTTAAGAAATATTTCTAATATTTTGCGGAAACTATAATAATTTTTTTTGTCTTTTGTATTACTTTAGAACAGTTTACTGTGTCTTGATGAATAAAGCTATTTACTAACTTTTGAATGATATGTATGAATTAATATATTCTCACAGACTGCAATGTGAATCTCTTATTTAGCTTACATACGGCCAGATTTACTAACAGCTTGTGTCAGTGAAAACTGTTGGCCTTAAAAAAACTCAGGATTTATTAAACACACACAGTGAAAAATACAAACAAACATGTGGCAATTATGTAAATGAATCATGCAAGGTGATTTGCTTAAGATTTATGCTAGTCAATTTACTAGTATTTGCGCCATTATTTACCACCCCAAAAAAAACATGTCTTAAACCAGACACTAATTTGCACTGGTAGAATGCGTTGGTCATTATGGAAATGATCCGGCTGCGTCTGTGTTCTTTAATTTGTGCGTTGTCAATAGATCATGAGTGTAACGAGGTGCTGAGGGAGTATTTCACGCTCAAGAATTTCAAAAGAGTTCAGGAGAGTTGAAGAATGTTCAACTTTGAGCACTGCGTTTTACTCATCACTGTCACTTTTCACCCAGCCGTCCAATCACAGTGGAGGAGGGGCAGGACAAATAAAACACAGACCAACTGCCAACATTTTGCTTGTACAACGTCAACAGATGAAAACAAGCAGCATAATAACGGAACAGAATAATTTAAAACCAGAGCCAGAGCAAATACTTTACATTGTATCAGCATTTTTATATAGAATCGATACAGAAACCAGCAATCTGTGAAATTAGATACTAGTAACACTTCCGTGAAAATTTCGTATCATGACAAGCAAAGAGTCTCAACTGAAGATACTGCACTGCCAAAACACTCTCAGACACTGGCGTTTGCAGCAGAGCGCCTGCCGTTTTCAGCTGGATAAAGATGCTTTAGAGGAAACGCGGCCTAAAGCAAAATTAATCCATTAAATATACTTTTATAATGCATCATACATAAATACTTTAAGTAAAGTGTTACCAAATTTGGCCATTGCGTTCAAGAAAACACATTGTAAATAGAAACCTTTGACGCTCTCAAGAGTGCATATTTCACCAATGTTTTTATTACGGAGAAAACTGATCCTAGACCAGCAGTTATAGGCAGCTCTTCCCTCTAAAAGCAATCAGAAGCAGAAAATTCCAAGCTAGTCTGAAGTCTGTGGCCAGGGGAAGGCTAAGCCGTGTTGACTGCTGTAATCAATCTCTCTATAGTTTTCCCTCTTTTGGAAAGTAATGGAAACACTATCACAGATTTTTTTTCATTTGCCATGTGAGAAGAGTTCTTATTATAAATTATATTTGCAGTTGTTCACCACTATAGAAGTTTGCCCGACTGTGACGACTCCCGAACATCGGAAGTGTGAAAAGGGTCCATTACTGTCCAGTGCAGCGTGAAGTGAAATGACGAGTCACATATTCGTTCTTCTTCATCTTTATCTGTGTTCTTGTATCTCTTAGTATGCCATAGTCTCAGCATGTTCAGTGTGTATGTGAAGTTACATAACATGATTTGGTCTGTAATGTGCCAGAGAGTAATGGTTGTATCATTCTGCAGTTTGCCACTGCATACATGCTCTTGTTTAGAGCACATACTTATGTAATATAGATTGGCAGCATAGATCTGAGGCGTGCGGGTGTTTAATGGCTGTTGTTGAGCAGTGGGTTGTTTCTTACATGACGGCAAGTGTAAGTCTGAATATTTAACAGTTCATCAGCAGCCATTTGTCTTAAAGCACAGCACTGATGTTCATTTAAAACCCTCCAGCCTGCATTAGCCAGGCTACAGACAGGGTACATCGATACCGCACACGCTGAGATTAAATGGATGGAGGGAGAAACCCGTTCAGTACGGCGATCTATCAGGTCTAATCAGCCTTTTATATAATGCCTTCACTCTGATGCTTTATCCGTATCATCTTCTCATGCTGTGTAACACTGTTCAAAGCTTTGCAACCATCTGGAAACTATTGTTAATTGGTACTCAGGTACAGCTCAATTTTTGACCCGTTATGAAAATGCATATGGTTTTTGAATAAGACATGCAATTTTGTACTGTAGCAGAACCACAGTAACTACAGGTAAAATACTGGATGGACACTCACTACCAATATAAAACCTATCAACCTATATCTACCCTAAGAACTAAACTTATATTTACTAAAATCTAAATACAAACCGCTGTACGAGTGATTAAGGGACTGGAGTATTATTTTTCTTCAGACTACTAGAGTGAATCTAGGTGGCAGAACTTTCACAGATTAATAAACAGTTAATAAAACACGTTGCATGCTTGTTGCATACTGTTCTTGTCTAATCATAATAATCTCAAAAATGGAACTACATGAAATTATACAGCATGAAATCCTGAAAATTGCCCTTGTGGAAAAAAGTAGACTTTTTAAAAAGAGTTCTTATTATTATGGATCTTATATTTTATGGATATTATATACTTTAATATATTTAAGTGTGAATTGAATGTAATGTTTTCAGACACTTAATTGCAAATAAATAAACCTATATTATAGTTTGCATTAATTACATTTTTCATCCACTTAATTTTATAATTACTTCTATTGTCTTTTAAATATAGTTAAAGTACTCAATGTACTGAAAAGCTTTCATGGTAAACAAAAATATACTATAATGTAAGTCTACTGAAATTATGTTATGTTATTACACTGTAAAAAATTTAATCCAATTAAAAAAAAATTCTAGTGACTGATTTTTCAGTTGGCCAAATTGAAATTCTGAGAATTGATGCAATTTAATTCACAGAAATTCAATTTGGCCAACAGAAAAATTTAGATGTGATCAGTCATCAGTCATCAGTTGGAGACCTGATTTTTTTTTACAGTGTAAATATAATTTTAATTATGCATTATTGAAGACAAAGCGACAATTTTAAAACATTTCAAATATATTAATTTTAAATGTAATTTTAAATAACTCACTACAGCTAAATAAAAGCACTATATACTGAATGTGCTTAAGTATGTTACTCAACACATCAAAATAAGTGTAATTTACAAGCTAATTGTATGGAAATGTTTGTTGGCAGTGCCTGTACACAACCATTCTATAACAATAAAAATCCATCCAGTGTTTTTAAAACAAAATCTCCTTATACATTTTCCCCCGTCTCAAATCGAGCCGTTCGATGTGTGACGTCACACGATCGTACACCCCTCACATCATAAAGGTTTCAAATCTATATGATGTCTATGGACGTAACAGTCCGCCATTGCATAAGTAGAGACGCTGGGCGATTGTAGTGTTCCCACCTGCTCCTCATCCGTCACAGCAGTCATTCTGATGTTCCTAAATCCGAACATTTAATTCAGCTGCTCCTGAATAAAGATCTGTATCAGCTCTTCGTGTTTTTGCTGCCCCTCCACAAGAAGTTGAACCGCTTCACGATGAACTGCAGCTAAAGTTTACAGGGTAACGTTAAATTACTACATGCTTTCTATGTATGATGTTTTCAATATAATGCATAATCCCACATTTATAATGAACAACACGTTATTGTTATTGTGTTATTACAAACTGTGTACGCTGGTTTTAAAGTTAACGTGGATGTGGTAAGTTAAGACTAAGCTTAATTATGTAGCTGGTTTATAACGGTGTCTGTTACTGTCTGAAAATAAATCATGTTGTAACAGTTATTACAATGCATAGATAACGTTATGCATCATGACAAACCGACATTAACAGAAAAAGGTTTTATTGGCTTTAAGTGTAACATCAATATGTCAATGAACTAACGTTAATGTTATAACATCAGTAAACACATAGTATTCACGCTAACATTACCCTGCCAGTAACTTACATAAAGATAGATCAAAGTGACATTACGTTAACCAACCATTCAGAAACGTCCAGTTTAGCCTTAAATGTCGAATTTCGTTGGAGCTGTGATCTTGTCCCGACTCCAGTTCAAATTGATAGAGTTCTTTTTTACTGTCTAAGATCTGTCCTCAGAGACTCGTGTAGCAGTTCTTTTGCCTCTGTTGTCAATGGACAGAGGGGCGGGGTCATTCTTCATTTAAAGCTGTATGCACCGAAATGGCTTGGTGAAAACAGAGCTGTTTTTGACCAGGTAAAATGAGTGTTTTCTTACAATACTAATGAGAATTTTTAATTAAAGTATATTACAAAGTTTTTATTTAGGCACTAAAAAATCATATTAACTTGTATAAAAATGGCATTATATGACTCCTTTAACGTTTAATTTGACGTCATTACAATGTGCACTTTTTAAAAGTCTATTTAAGTGTATTACTTAAGTACACTTTAGTAGTCTATTTCATTAATATCATATTATCTGCAAGTCATTTTTAAAATGTACTTCTAAGATTTTTAGTACAGTACAAGTGCACATTCAATACAATTAAGCACTTTTTCCCACAAGGAAAAAAAAAGGACTACCCAGGATTGTGTACAAAGCATGGATAAACAAAATAACCAATGGTTAACAATGAGCCTTGGTTAAACAACATCAAATGCGAAAAGCTCCATAGTTGTGATAAATGTAAGCTACACTGCCTAACTCACCTAAATGGATTATAAAACATGAATACAACATTTCTGTCAAAATAACAGTACAGTGAGTGTTACTGTAGAAAGTGCTAATATGGTGTTGCATGGACCCCCCCCCCCCCCCCCCCCCCCTCAGTAACCTATAATTGCATTCTCGTTAATATAGATATTAGTCATCACAACATCTTCATATTGTTGTAAACCAACATGAGAACCCTAGAGACAGCACCCTAGAGACAACACACCTGCAGTCACACCTTGATCTGTCCATTTAGAGTCACAGCTAAAGGACAGGTCACTGACACTATATTACCACCTCACACACGGTAATAGCAAGGTCAGTGGTTAAATTCCCATGACAGCCTTTACAAACATCCCTGTTTATTTGGTATTTAGGAGGATATGGAAAGAGCAAAAAAGCTTTTAAAACTTCAATTTGTCGTGCTGTAGTAGTGTGTAGTATACTCAATCCCACTTTACTCATTTCCATAATACATACACAAACTACATAAATCTACTTTTTCGTGCACACATATGTGAGATCACACATGCCCTCATAACCATGAGTCTGTTCAGCATGTCTGCCGGCTGCTGTCCAGACACACTCTAATCCTCCTCTCAGATGCTACCGATCACAGATCATTGGAAAAGGCCGAATTAATTACATAACGTCCGTGTGTCTGAGAGCTCAATGCTCGAGGGCTGCTTCACTCAATGCTAGACACAGTCTGACTCATTACAGGAGGGCAAACATGTACCATAGAACTGAAAATAAGAGCATGAACACCACATAAAAGTACACAATGAGAAGAGTACAATTTCATGTATTTTAGATGCATTACTAAGATCACACTAAAAAGCCAACAAAGAGAGTATATGCTGTTTACAAAATAGCCCCCAAAAGTGAACTAAATCAGACAAAACTTCCCTTTGGAGACAATCATAGACATCCTCACTATAGAAAATCAATTCATAAGGCAAATACAAATTTGTTTTTCTAAAATGCAATGGCTTTACTTTTTATGGTAGAGTTAGGGTTTGTCTAGTGTATAGCAGTGCTTTTTAACGTTATATGCCCCCCACTGTTTACAACAATATTCAAAAGCCTGATGACTTTTCCTGTTTGTTAGTGATTAAAGGATTTGTTTACCCCCAATTTTCATACGATAAAACTAGAAAAATTTATATTCGTTATAAGATTATCATGTAGATAACATTTGTATTAATTTACATGACTTGTATTAATACTACAATCAAATTAGACTACCTCATATATCCAGATTTTTTAAAAAAAAAATGGGATTATAATTAGCTTCATATTAATTAGACATTAGCTTCATGTCCTTATTTAAACCAGTTGTTCTCTACACATGAACAATGTCCTTTCCACTAGGGCTGGTCTGAATACCATTTTTTGAGCTTCGAAGCTTCAGTAGTAATCAACACTGAATATTTGAAGCTTCAAATGGAGGGGTCTAAACATTCATCTCTCTAATAAAGGCAGGAATCCCGAAAAGCGGGCAGGGCTGCTCCAAGAACGGACACTGCACTAGTAATACAAAACACACAGGCCTGTAACGTCCCAGTAACAATCTCCTATATTTCGCAGAGGATTAATTTAGATTGATAATAACGGGTAATAGGCTTGCTGCTATAGTCGGTGTTAGTGTTCAGGTATAACACCGGTTACATTACTTGCTCATCACAGCTCCGCGCCCACCGTCGTTTTGATATTTTATAGTAGTAAAAATATTTGTTCAGTTAGAGAACAGACTGAATACAAAAACTGAATGTGCTGCGTCAGTCGAAAGAAAGCTCAGGACATGCTGTCACTAACGATTACTTTAACTAATTGACTGGTTAATTATTTTATTGTAGAAAAATGTGTCTATAGCTTATAAGGAGTTGGTTCTGCCTGGAGGGATATCAGCGCACTCCACGAGAAGCATGGAAACGTCATGGGCATGATTTAAGATTTTCGTGCAGATGCCAGTTGGGCATCACCGGCTAGATGTCACTGCAGCAACGGTAGCTCAGTCCGTGTGTAACCCCTCCTGGTCAAACTGCCTGCTCTATGTGGGACTAAAACTCGGGTGTGCCGGGATGAGTCAGGCGCTCTAATAAGGAGGCTAAAGGCTGCAGAAGGCTCTCTGGAGAAGAGTGAGGTTTACTCGCACCCTTGATAAAAATGTGTGTGTGTGTGGGGGGGGGGGGGGGGGGGGAGGGGGGGGGGGGGGGGGTAAGGGAGTCTCCTCACATAGACTCATAATAATAATACTTTTAATTTGTACCTGTGCTATGAATTATATATATATATTTTATATATATATATATACATATATATATATATATATATATATATATATATATATATATATATATATATGAAATTATATATAGATTAGATTAATCCTTATTAAAGATACTGAAGTTATTTAGTCAAGAGCAGAGCATATTTAGTGAGCAATTACTTATGTTCTTTACATTGTCATTATAAGTGGTTACTGCCACTTTAAAAGATCTTCCGCTGTCGCACATTATGCGGATGTGAGATGCTGAAGTTGCAGTTACAAAACTTACAAAACGCGTGACTGTCCCCCACCTGCTCCTCTTCAGAGAAAGTAAATTCGCTGTCCCATTGATCATGGTATTTACATGAGGGTTTTGTTTTTTTGGCAGGAGTGCCTTCGGTCTCACGTCCATCATCCTTCTCTGTTTTTTTTTTGGTTTTTTTTACCGCGTTGTCCCTTGTCATCTGACCTCACACACTAACCTCACGACAACGGCCACCAACAGTACTATATGCTACTGCAGATGCCAGTTATCGCGAGGCTAGTTACAGAGCTCAGATTGAAAAAGTTTTAGTTTTTTTCTTCTGGTATTATTATTTTTTAATAACGCAGGTTAAAATACGGGATATTTACAGGAAAATACTAAAACGGGAGGACGGCGGGAAAGTATGGTAAAATACGGGACTTTCCCGGCCAAAACGGGATACTTGACAGGTATGATATAGCCTAGAAATCTAGACGCACCCTAGTGGCAGCAAATATAATCTGCCGTGAGTGTAGTCTAGCAACTCTCATAGACTTCTGAGCTGGAAAAACCAAACTCTGATCAGGCCAATCACATGGTGTAGAGTCAGTGGGCGGGCTTAACATAATGATGGCAGAGTTGCGTGCTTTTCCCCGCCCCTCGGAATGAGCCCTGTCAATGGAGAGTTCCCAGACCAAACATCTTGATGTGGGTCTGGCTTGTCAGGCTAGCATTTATATGCTTTGAGCAGGTACCCCCACCCACTTTGTCATGTGTAATTATTGCAATTTTAGGCATGAATAAATAGGGTGCAAGAATGTGATATCCCATAGTCATATCATGTGTTGTACCTCGTTTCACTCCTTCAGAACAGTACACTGTAAAAAAATTTTTTGCGATTTTGTTATTTCAACAAATTTTTTTCAGTAGAGATAACTAGATTGTCCAGACAACAAGGCATTTTAAGTTTTCTTGTCCTCAACTAGACTGAAAGTTAAGTGAACAAGTATAATTGTTGTTTTAACTCAAAAACATATGTTGAAATAACTACACTAGATTTTCTGTTGAATGAACAAGTATAATTGTTGTTTTAACTTAAAAACATAAGTTGAACTGTTCTGGATTTTACTCCAATTATACTTTAGTCTATTTATTTAACTACAGTAAACTAAACTTAATCTACTATGTGCAGCTGATTTATATACAACACTCTAATTATATAGAT